>NW_024465379.1:0-178554 GCF_017591425.1 Ochotona curzoniae
CACAGAAGGAATAATCTATTACATAATTAAAGCAATATATGAAAAACCCAAGGCCAACATCATATTGAATGGGGAAAGACTGGAAGCCTTTCCACTAAGATCTGGAACCAGACAAGGACTGCTATTTAATATAGTACTGGAAGTACTTGCAAATGAAAATCAAATCAAAGGAATTCAAATGGGAAAAGAGGAAACCAAATTATCTGTTTGCAGATGACATGCTCCTATACATAGGAGAACCAGAAGACTCAATAGACTGCTACAACTAATATGAGAGTTCAGTGTAGTGGCAGGATAGAAGAAAAGTGAAAAGAAGTCAACAGCCATAGTGTACACAAACAATCCCAAGGATACAGAACTAACCGGCATGGTGCCATTCAAAATAACAGAGCAGAAAATGAAATACCTAGGAATAAATCTAACAAAGGATGTGGAAAACCTATATGAGGAAAACTACAAAACATTAAAACAAGAAATGGAAAAAAGACTTCAAAAATGGAAAAAAATACCTTGTTCCTGCATGGGCAGAATAAGCATCACCAAAATGAACGTATTGCCTAAAGTAATATATACATTCAATGCGATTCATTCTAATTAAAACACCTAGGACATACTTCGCAGAGCTGGAAAAAATGATGCAAAGGTTTATCTGGAAACACACAACACACACACAAAACACGAATACCCAGAGCTATCCTGAAAAATAAAACCTAGCAGGAGGGATCACAATCCCAGACCTCCAGACATAGCACACAACAGTGGTGATCAAAACATCCTGGTACTGGTACAGAAACAGAGAGGTAGATCAATGGAGCAAAATAGAAAATCCAGAAGGAAACCCTCACATGCATAATTGTATGTTAGGAAGTAATGTGATATTTTGATTTATATGTTTATACAAAATTATTCAGTCAATTACCATATCTCTCACTTGCCAATTTGTAATTTTTTCACTGAAATACATTTCTTTATGCATGAGGATCCATCATTGTACCCAAGTGGCTAACGTCCTTGCCTTGCATACACGAGGATTGCATATAGGCACTGGTTTATATCCCAGCTGCTCACTTCTCTTCCAGTTCTGCATTTGTGGCCTGGTATAGCAGTACAGGAAGGTCCAAAACCTAGGGATCCTGCACTAGTGTGGGAGACCAGAATGAAGCTTCTGGCTCCTGGCTTTGGTTCAGCTCAACACCAGCCATTATAGCCCCTTGGAAAGCAAAACAGTAGGTGAAACATCTTTATCTCTGTCCCTCCTTCTTTCTGTAAATCTCCTTTTCCAATTAAAATAAGTAGATCTTTTTTAAATGTATGCGGAAGTCTACATGGGGGGTCTGAGGCTACATGGGCTTTGATACAGGAACTTTCTCCCAATATTTCTCACTTTTGACAATGACCAACTGCTAGATCTCTTGATTGCTACATTACACATATTTTATTGACCAGAAATAGAAATCAGAATCATATACAAGACTGTAACACAGGCACTTTGAATAAGGGATGCTGGTATTGTATTCTAACAAAGATCTCACCACTAGTCTTACCTCCAGCAATAAAAAAATGCATTCTTTCAGCAATTTGGAAATATAACATACATTACTAGGAGTGATTACTTTTAAGTGCAATGATTCATTAATATGTTTGATTTTAGTCCTACTGCAATGTTGTGTCTTTCTATCAACATTTTCCAGTTCTACCTCCCAAACCTATGCAACCTAACAACCTCTGATGATCAACGTTATAACCTTCATTGTTATTCCAATGCTAAAGGGACAAAAATATGCCTTTTCCAGATTGCCTGACTGAACCCCCACACCTTCACCATTTCACAGAATCATTGCAATTTATAGGAGCAAATCTTGGATCTCCAAATAGATCTTACCTCCTAGATGATATAATGCCAAACCTCACAGTTGGGAATTAAATCACCTCAGGCAACATAACTATTTATATATATAATTCCAGGGTGGCCCTGGGATGGACTGAAGTATGGAAGGATAACTAAGGAAAGAGCTTTCTCAGTCACCAATGGAAAACATTGATTCGTGTCTGTTTCTTCAATGCTCTGTTGCTATATCTGGTATATATTAGGAAGGCAGATTTGTGCCAAATCATTTAGGAAAAAACACTATGGTGATCAGTAATGCCAACTGTTACTACTGTAATGCACACTAGTCTCTGCCTAAGGAATGTGTATGTATTCAAGTTTTCAGAGCATCACTGTATCATCCCCACAAGATGTTCCTTTAGCTGTGCTGCAATTTGGCAGAGAAGTGGAAAGGGAAGTGGTCAATTACATACAAAGCCAAGCATGTGGAGTAACCTTGCCATATAATTGCATCCTCCTGTGAGCACAAACGTTTCAAGGATTGACTGTTATGCATTTCCAAGGGCAATGCTTCTTAATAACCCAGTCTCCTAACATAAGACTCTACTGCTGAAAGATTTCACCACAGCACTGCACCCCTAGGCCCAAGTGTCCATCACAGAAACAGGAATATTCTAAAACTGTATTCAAATCATACTGCCACATGAGCCAGCAATCTCATCCCTAGGTATTTAATCTAAGATATTGAGATGAGCATTTGTTTTTGCTCTAAATTCACATTAGAAGATAAACTCCAGTCATGAAAATGGAATGAATGACAATATGTTGTGGATCAAAACAATGAAATGCTATTTCTCCTTAAACATGAGGAAGTTCTGTGCTCTCCACATGGATGGGACAATTTAAGTCAAACATAAAAAAATATACTGTGGATTCAACTAATACATGGGAGGCAAAATGTTAATAATCAAGACAAATGATACATTAATTGATATTTTAAAACCAAAGAAAAGAAATAATGTGAAACCAATTATCAAAATTGCATGATAGTAACAACAGGAAAAATGGAGGATATTCACAGACAAATGAGGCTTTATTCATATAGGTTATGAAGACTAGCTTCATCAAAAAATAGATAAAAAAGTGAAAAATGTGCAAGATACTAATTAGAAAAGTAGCATAATTAACTAGTTTAAATGTTTTTTAAGATTTATTTTATTTTTATTGGAAAGGCAGATATACAGAGAGGAGAGACAGAGAGGAAGATCTTCCGTCCGATGATTCACTCCCCAGGCAGCTGCAAAGGCTGGAGCTGAGCCGATCCGAAGCCAGGAGCCTCTTCTGGGCCTCCCACATGGGTGCAGGGTCCCAAAGCTTTGGGCTGTCCTCGACTGCTTTCCCAGGCCACAGGCAGGGAACTGGATAGGAAATGGGGCTACCAGGATTAGAACCGGGACCCATATGGGATCCCAGGTGTGCAAGGCGAGGACCTTAACCACTTGTGCCATCGCTCCCCCTAGTTTAAATGTTTAAACTGCTGACAGTTACAACAAGACTAGAGAAATAACAGTAAGTTCAGTTTTAAATGCTTTCCTGAAACTCATTTGGAATACAATTTACCTGACTATTCTATACAAACTTTGGAAAGCATTACATTTGCAACAGATAGAAACTATTCAGTTTTGTTTCCTGAGGTTGGCAGATATTCACACTGCATTAATTATTTTCTTTTCGGAATATATACATATGGGAATAAAGTTCATGTGTTTTATATACATAATTTAAGTGCATAATAATCTTTCTTATCCCCAAGTTCCCTCTTCCCTTTCCATTCTTATATTTTTTATTTTTAATGCAACGTCATTTGAATTTACTTGATAATCATAAACTTAGCCGTACACTAAACCTAACTAACTAACTAACCAAATAAATAAATAAATAAATAAATAAATAACTCAAGAGTTTGTGGAAGGTGTTGGTTCGAAACAGTTCTAGAACCAAGGTTTTATCTGTGAGTTAAGTACCACTGTGAAGAGTGAAACAATGAAACAAAAAGGCTTAATTATCATCATCTTAGTAAGAACTTCCCACTGGAAGAAACAAACACAATCCTTACTGTGTCTGATAAGGCACTGTATTCACTTTATCTTCATATTCAGCCTGAGATCTGTGAGATTCAAGGATTCTTTAATGTTTATTTAAACTCTGCTAAACAGATTTGCGGCAATATATTTTAGCAATACAGTCTGAGAAATTCTACCCCATCACTTTCGAGTATTAAGTAGCCCTCAGTCCTACCCTCTCTTGGAGGAGGAGATAAAAACACATTGTGACAATCTGTCCTTTGGAAAGCTGTGGAAACATCTTACCGAGGTGCCCTGGGACCATTTCACAGGATGCTGTTCATGCTGGCATTTTGCCTTTCTATTACCTTGTAGGTTGAGCAGAAGAAGAAGCCACAGGAGCATCCTACACATTCCAACACCACCCTGATAGATAATGGAGCCTTGGATAGACAGACCGAGTGAGTGGAGACCTCATAAACACACATACCTAACTGAAGGAGAGCATGCCCCACATTCCTTACCACTTGCCTGAATTGTGAAATTGCCTCTGGTGCCAACATCACCTCAAACAAGTGCCATTAAGTGAATGATTTTGATAATGTTATAACAGCCAGGCCCTATAGCAGATTTAGACCTGCCCCTGAGAAAAAGGCATTGCTACTGTCCAAGTTACTAAAAATGCCTCAAGGAGCTAAAATTTAGGAACGAACTAAAGATCCATTTCCTTGCCTTTATAGTCTATTAGAAGTCACTGTGACTTTAACCTCATGATGCAATCTTGTGAGGTACACATTCATGTGGTAGCCTTACCCAATTTCTGAAATCTATGTGCAGATTTTTTTCTTAATGGTTAAAAATATGATTTATCCAAAGGAACTTACAGTAGGGCCCGGCGCAGTGGCGCAGTTGGTTAAGGTCCTCGCCTTGCACGCCCGGGATCCCATATGGGCGCCAGTTCTATCCCTGCAGCCCCGCTTCCTATCCAGCTCCCTGCCTGTGGCCCAGGAAAGCAGTTGAGGATGGCCCAAAGCTTTGGGACCCTGCACCCGCGTGGGAGACCCAGAAGAAGTTCCTGGATCCTGGTTTAAGATCGGCATAGCATCGGCCGTTGGGCTCACTTAGGGAGTGAATCATCGGACGGAAGCTCTTCCTCTCTGTCTCTCCTCTCTGAATATCCGCCTTTCCAATAAAAAAATAATAAATAATAAATCTTAAAAAAAAAAAGGAACTTACAGTCACAACAAGTATAGATACTGCACATGGATAAATAAGTGAACTTTTTCTGAGTTTGCAGAAGTTTCTTAGTTTGATATAATTCCATTTGTTTATTTTGGACTTGAATGCCTGTGTTTTTGATGATGTTTCTAGGAAGTCTACCTATGACTATATCTTCTAAAGGTTTCCTACATTTTCCCATAATAGTTTTACAGTTTCTCGATGTATGTTTTAGCTTCTTTATCCATTTAGATTTAGCTTTTGTGTAAGGTGAAAGGAAAAGTTATATTTTTTCTCCATTTTTTTAAAAATCTTCTATTTTTTCACTGAGTTAAAAATTTCCTAATAGAGATCTTCCATATCTTTAGATAGGTTTATTCCAGGAATTTTTTGTCTCTTTTCAGTTATTTTGAATGTGATTATTGTGACTAGTTCTTTTTCATCCCAGGTGTTGTGTGTGTATACACGAGCCATTGAATTGCTTTTATTTTTAATAAATTGCCGTCTAGCCATAATCTATGGCAACCCCATCCCTGCCCAAGACTTCTATTTCAAACCCAGCTCTGCTCTGTTGTATTCCCACATAATACATTTCCCCAAGTGCTAGGTTCTGGGCAATGTAAGAGAGACAATGAGAGAGATCTAAGTCAACATGATACCCTGCTGTTTTGGTTGGCCAGGCATGGAGAACTTCGATTGACTTAGATCTTGGGTGTGTCAGGGTAAGACATCAGGCCAACACACTGCCAAGAGCTTGGGACTCATGTGGGCATCCAGAGATCTGGACCAGCATACCACCCACTGGGCTTCTGAAGGCTGGGTTGGAGTACCCATGCACTTCTGAGCATACGGATTATGGATTAATTAGGGAATGGGGTTAGGGAATGATGTTGTGAGGACTGCTGTCAGAGTGTTGTAGGTAAGGAATAACTTCTGAGGGACTCGCACTGACAAGGCCACTGTACTTGCAGCAAGTGAGGGGACTGAGACCTGGCAGTTTGGAGGAGAGAATCCAAAAGATCTTTATGAGTCAGACTGATGTACCAGTCCACATGGGAGACCTAAGCTGGGCTTGTTAGCATGAAGCACATGCCAGTCCACACAAAAGCTAGGGCTGGGTCCCTATCTGGCAGGGCTAGATCTTAGTACCTGATAGTGAGTGTCAGAATAAGGGATGGGAAATGTTAGACTGGGCTATGACACTAACCAGCATGGGAGAGAACCCATAAAGGAGTAGATTATGTGGGGGCTATGTGGACCTAACTCTGTGGAATTACAAGTCCTGCTGGCTAGCTTAAGAGTTATAATAGTGATGGGCTGAGCTAGACATGACCGTGGAACCCACTAACACAGGTACTGGGGCTGAGGACAGGCTGGGCAGGTCCAGGCTGCAACACCTGTACACATACCCTAAAGCAGTGTGTTGGGCAAGCTGGGCTACAACACCCAAGAGCTCATACAAAAGGCAGGATGAATGGGGCAGGTTATGCTGGGTAAGTGAATAGGACCTGCTGGCATACGTGAGATCTATGTCTGCAAATGGACCTGGTGGGGGAACTTGGGAAACTTTCCTGCTGGGCCATAGCTCCCACTGGTGAACACATGGTTCAGAACTGGGTGTTGGACAGGCCAGGCAAGGTAGCTCCACCTATTGGCAAGTGTATGGGTTGGTTTTGCAAAAGGGTGGAACAGGCAGGGCCAAGAAAGCCTTAGCCCACTGGAAAGTGCAGGAGCCAGGCTGAAGTGTGAGTCATGCCGGGCTAGGCTATTGCACCTACCAGTCTGAATGAGCCAGGAATGGGAGCAGACTGAGCAGGCCCAGGTTGCACACCTGCCAGTGAGTGTTGGGACTGGGAGCCAACCAAGTTAGGGCAGGCTGTAGCATTCCAAGACAAAGGTCAAGACAGATGAAGGGCCATGACAAGCTAGGCCAGAGCAACCAGTGGCATGCACAAAATCTGTGACTGCAGAGCGAAATTATTCAAAAATTTCTATAAAGAAATCAACACAAAAATAAATCTGAAAAAATATTAATCACTGCAACAAAGAATTGACAATCTAAGCTTGAAATACAATTAATCAAAAGAAAAATTATTAAAAATTACTAGCATCAAAGTAAAATGAAATAAATGGAAGTGGGTCTTAAGAGACTCAACACAACCATGATAACAACCCTCCCAAAATGCATCTAAGCTTTTGACTAAATTCCATTAAACTCAAAATTAAGTTGGTTTTGATTTTGTTCCTCACTTTACGATGAAGAAAACTTGATAACTAAATTATGTCAGTGCATAGCAAAGACAATAATCAAGTTCTCAGATTCTGAGCAGAGTAAAGATGTAGCAAGGGCAGCAATGGGGAATTCTCTACCCCTAAAATACCCGGATCCTTTTTATCATGGGGAACTGGAGGGGTAAAAGTAACTAAAGCTATAGTAGGGAATGAGCTGGAACACTCAAAGATATTCCATCCTGAAATGGAAACTGGCAACCAAATTGAAGCTTACAGAGACTTCACCTTCTCCTTCATCTACTGCATTTAGGAAAACAAGAGAATCCATACAAGCTTCATTTTTAGTTTGACTGCAAGAAAGAAATCATCAACATAAGAATACGAACAGAGTGTATGTGAGATTTAAGGAATTTGAAAAATACTGGGTTTGGCCATGGGGTTGAAGCAAAAGGAGCAATTTTGCAGTGTAGTGGCTGCGGAGCATGCCGGATCTAGGCCCAGAAGGGGACTCACCCACATCGTGCCTTTACCACCATGCTGACAGAGCCACTGCTGGAGCACCAGCAGGCAGAGCAAGAATGATGGGGAAGAGCCTTGGGGCAGTCAGAAGCAGCAAGGTGCCCGAGTCCAGCCAGCAGAGCCAGCCACCTGCTCCCCAAGGAGCAAACCCAATGTTTGGGACTACAGCCGTGACCACTGTTGCCATGTGGTGAGTGCATCCTAGGTATTCCCAGGCCTGAGAGATTTCTTCCTTCAGGGTAAGTGCACCATGAGGGAATCTCAGGAACTGAATTAGGCCCATGGCTCTACTCTGCCGCCACCTTCTTGCATCAGGCAGAGTCTGGTCAGTGTTTGGCCATGGGGCTGGGACAAAAGGAGCCCTCTGTAGCATGGCAGCTGAGGAGGCGGGGGAGGGAAGGGAGTACCTGAGCCAGGTCAGACCCAATGCTTGGGACTATGGCCATGGCCACTGCTGCCATGTGGTGAGCAAGTCCTAGGCTTTGGGTGGCCAGTGCACCTATTGGAGCCAGGCTCTGCCTGCTAGCTGCCTGGAGGTGAGCTCTAGGGTTTTTAGGGTATGTAATTGCTGCCTAGGGACATCCATGGATAAGACCAATGTGAGTGTAAGTGAGGGATAAATCCTGTATGACTCCTAGCAACTGGGTCAAGGAACTTGCTGGCAAGTGTAGGGGCTGAGACTTTGTGGTTTGGAGGGGAGTGTTCATAAGATCTATTTGGGCCAGACTGATTCACTAGTCCATAAGGGAGTCCTGAGATGGGCTGTTAGCATAGAGCATTGTTGACTGCCACACACCAGTATACATAAAAGCTATGGCTGGGGGCCTGTCTGACAGGGCTAGGCACCAGTACCTGACTGAGTATCGGAACAGGGGACGAATCACATTAGGCAGGCTCATGACACTAACCAGCACATGAGATAACCAGGTCCAGGGGTGGAGTCTGTGGGAGATTTGTGGGCCAAACCCTGTGGAAATACAAATCACGCTGGTAAACTCATGAGTGGGGAGGTGATGGGCTGAGCTAGGTGTGATCATGGAATCTGCCATCACTCAGTGTTAAAGGAACCAACAACAGTCTAGGCAGGTCAAGGCAGCAGCACCCAAATGTGCATCCTAAAACAGGGTATGGGGTGGATTGGGCTGCAACATTCTCCAGCTCACACTAGGCCAAATAGGAAGGATAGACTATGCACTGGCCTAACCCCCACTGCCATGTATGAGGTCTGGGTCTGGGAGTGCATCAAATGGGGGAACTTGGGAAACTTCCTAGTGGGTCACAACTCTTACTGATGATCACATGGTCTAGCCCTAGGGGTTGGGCAAACTGGGCAAAATAGCTCCAATAGCTGGCTAATGTGTGGGTTGGTTTTAGAAGGGGTGGACAAGGTAGGGCTGAGCAAACCTTAGCTCATAAGCAAGAGCAGAAACCAGGCTGGAGCACAGGTCATGCTAAGCTAGGCTCTTACACCTACTGGTCTGCATGAGCCAGGGATGCTAAGCCACAGCATCAAAGGCAAAACCAAGATAGATTAGAGGCTATGCCAAGCTGGGTCAGAGCAACCATGGGCACGCATGCAATCTATAGCTTGGAACAGGCCTGGTTGGGGAGCTAAGAAGTCACCTTGTCTTGATGGGTTTCCCACTGGTGAGTGCAGGGGCCTGAGTGGGGTTTGCGTTCTGGTCTAGATATGGCTGCAGTCTCCCTTGGCACAAGTGTGAACTGGGACTAGGCGCACCTAGCTCGGACTAGACTACAGCACCATCTGGTGATCTGGAAGACCAGGGTAGATGTAGGATGGACTAGGCTAGGTCCCTGGCCCTACTGAGCCATGTGTGAGCTTTGTTTTTGTATGGTCAAGCCTTGGCTGGGCTGAAACATCCAACAGTGAGAATCAGAGTGGGGCAAAGGCCAATCAGAAAAGGTTACTGTTCCTGCCAGGACAGGAGGTGGACCATGTAGAACTGGTCCATGGACCCACCGGTATGCATGAAATCTGGCATTAGGAAAGGTTTTGATGGAAGAGCACGGGCAACACCTCTGTCAGGACACAGTCCCTGCAGGTCAGCATGATAGGGAGCAGCCCAGACCAGGCCAGGGAAAGGTACACACTGGCATACATTTGGCATAGGCTAGGGGCAGACCAAGCTGGACCAGTTTACATTACTCACTGGCAAATCTGAGCACCGGAACAGAGTGTGGGTCAGGCAAAGTTCAGTTGCAATACATACCAGTACACATTACAGCTGAGATTAAGTGCTTGCTGGGCTGGGTTGGCTGTAACCCCCACCAGTGTCAGCTGAAATTGGGGGTGCACCAGGTCTTGCCAGGCTACAGCACCTGCTGGCAAATGCCAAGACAAGGGGGGCCATGCCAAAATGGGCCACAGCACTCAACCAGCACACATGACAACAGTGGAGGGAGGGGTCAAAGCTGTTAGAGGAAATGTAGAGGGCTCCCCTGCTGGAATGCCACTCCCACTGGAGAGAGTGAGCTGGGATGGGGGCAGACCAGACCAGGCAGGGCTACAACACCTGTGGGCCTCATGTGAGCTAGATCAGGAAAAAGCCAGGCTGGTCTGATTTTTCCTACTGGTGCAAACGTAAATCAGAGTGGGTGTGGGTTGATTGGGCTTTGCTGCAGCATCAGCTTGCAAATGCTGGCACTGGGGGATAATTCTGTCAAGTGTAACTGCAGATCCACCAAGAAAGTGCAAGATCTGGGGGTGGGAGTGGTCCAGTAGGGAAATAGTGGGCACCCCTCTCTGGGGTTGCCACTCCCCCTGGAGAAAATAAAAAACAGGCTGGGGCAGGCATGGCTGGACAGAACGGCACCCATCAGCAAGTGTGTAGGCTGAATAGTGGGGATGCTTGAGTTGAACTAGGCTTCAAAGCCCATTGATATGTTCAAGAGCTGAATAGGATGTGGGATAGACTAGACCAGCCTGCGGCACATACTGGCATGCATGGAAAACAGGGCATGGGGCAGGCCTGGTGTGGATTATGAGGAATCGCCCTGACTAGACTGCAGGGCCTACTGGTTTGGGTGAGGGCTGAGTGTGTGGTGGGCAGGATCAGGCTGGACTGCAACACCCATTGGTTCATGTGGAAGACATCACAAGAAATAGAACTGACCCAGCAATTGCAGCCACCAGCATGTGCTCAAGCTGATTCAGGCTATAGGCTGTGCTAGACCCTGTACTGGCAAGCATACATCAGAATCAGGTCTGGGATCACCTCAGACAAAGTTTCTTCAGCAATCCCTCCAACTGAACTGCTGATCTCAGAACCCCAATCATGAAGAGAATTGCCAGCTCCATGTTCTGACCATGGAGTGCAAGTGTCAAAGCTAAGCCTCCTCAGAGGCTCAGATGGAGCAGTGGACAGCATATCCAGGTGCACTTGGAGGATATGGCAGTACATCAGAAACTGCAGAGGATGCCTGGTACCACAGCAGAGGACAAAGGACAGAACAAATCGATCATCTAACCCAGCCATGTGTTGACAGTGAATATCTGGGCAGAGACTCTAAGGTGAACTATGTCACCCAATGGACTCTGGAGAGATTTCATAGTCATTGGAATGGTGAGATTGGCAGCAATTGAGAACTGTTGAATTATCAAAAACACTTGAGCAGGACCCTCGGAGCATGCCCAATGTCAGGGACCTGGGATGGGTGGGAGGTTGTTGGGGCTTCTCCCCTTATCGCCCTGCCTTACCCCAAAGGGGAAAAAATAATAGTAATGTGAAAACAATGGTCTTACCCACTTTCCTGTAGCCCTTGACCCTTTGTGCTCTAATAAACTCTGTAAAGATTATCAAAATAAAATATTTTTAAAGAAAAATGCTGAAGGAATTTGGAAGATATCCACACTCTCCAGAAGAATGAAGAGTTCTTAACAATCATTTTCAACCCTTGTTAGAGTCCTGGCTAAAGCCCCCGACGTCAGGGTGCGGGCTAGTCAACCCCCAGAGAATGACAGAGAGTCTCGCTGGTAATGCAAACAGCAAACAGAGTTTATTGTGCCAGCATGCTGGGGCCAGACTGCACTTGGGGCACACAGGCCAGCTAAGCTGGGTGGTTGGACCCCGAACAGCCCAAGATAGAAGCTTATATAGGCCCTTTTGGGCTGGGAAATATATCAAAAGTAACAACCTTAGACATGTTCATTTTTATGGCCTTTAGGCACAGGCAGCCTGTCCTGTTCCCACACCCACTATCATTATGGTTCATCCCATTCTCACACCCTTATCTTCCTCCTGTTCCTGGGACTGGAGAAGAATTGTGCCCTTGCCCCCCTGCACCTGGGTTCACAAAGTTGCAGGACAGCAAAGAACAGATTTATCACTAAAGCGGAATCCTCCCAAAGTCCAGGCGCCTCCTGGCCTAGCAAAGTAGCAATTTTCTCTACATAGAGGAACTTCACACTGCCCAACAACAGCATTTTACCCACACTCTAACACCCTGATTCCCTAAAGGATTTTACTTTGAAATCATCATCATCCTCACAAGGTATACTTGACTTTTACCCCTTATAGTTGGTTCCCTACAACAGAGACTTCAAAGGATCAGAGATATTCTTTCTATTCTGATTGCTCCAGGAAAGTACTTCCTGCAATCCCAGATTATACACCCACCCACTGCCACGCCACCCCTCCCACACACCCTTACACAGCAGTTCATGTACAAATGTCATCACAGAGTAACATTCCTTGGAATATCAGAGAATGAACTGTTCTCACCTCTGCTTCTATGACACAAGGCTGCCCTCCTCCTCCTGAACACAGGTCCTACCTGCAGGAAAGTGACTTGCAGAGCCCTCTCTGTATTTGTGTACTTTGAATCCCAGTGCCGGTGCCAGAGGTCACCATGTGTTCCCCTGTGGCAACACTGAGCCACCACATCTACCCCGGTCTCCTGCATACCTTGGAGATTCTCTCAGAGAGCCTTGGGCCTTGCCCCTTCATTGCCTGACACCAGAGCTCAGTGCCATTATGATAGGACTGGCACCACGGAGAGCCCCAGCAAACAGTCCACCACTCACAGACATATGCATTCCAAGTTCCAACACAACAGACAAAAGGCAGAGCAGGAGGTTCCCAGAAGTCTTCATGACACAAGGATTAAGGACTCAGCTATGTTGCATAATGGCAAGTAAAACTCACACACCTGAGGGGCTTCTCTCTGGAACTGCAATTCCTAAAGATCAGCAGGCAAAGTCATAAGGCTTAATGCAGCTGCATAGGAAAGAGAGGCTGTGGAGTGTGGCTTGAGGAGGTAGAATGGGGCTCAATGTCTGAGACCTCTCAGTACAGAGAGGTCTCCATGTGACTGTGGGACAGGCCCAGCTGGGGATATTTGTGACATCACAGCCTAGGCCTGGGCTGTGTCACAGTGCTGGCCCCATAGAATGCCATTTCAGCTAACCTCAGCTCCAAATCAAATTAAGTAAACATTACTCTCTCCCCAATCTGATTGCTGGTGCTCTGCCCATCAAGATTCAAGTTCACTTTATTTTTTCCTGCTATCCCAAGCTTGGTGTGCTTTTGCACATGCACCTGTTCTTAATTACAGAGTCTTTGTAGATGTGAATAAAGTGGTATTTTAGGATGCCTTAATCAAGGAGCCTAAAATCAAAGTAATATCAGGACTGCAACGAGGAATTCCAATTTGAAATATGAGTACCCATGTGACATTTCATCACTGCACCAAATGCACAGCCTTCTTTGTGGTTTTGAACTACATTCCATAATAGCTGATAATGAGCATCTTAAAAATTTCTGTTTGCCATAAATATTTTTTTCTTAAAAATTTTTGTATTTATCCATAAAGCTTAGTTACCAAGAGAAAAAGCATAGTTGGTGTTTTTTTTTCTTTTCATAATCAACACTATATCATTTATTATTTGTATGATGTCTGCTGAAAAATATACTGCTAGTCTAATTGAAGCTACTTTATTTGTGCCTTGTTGCTTTTCTATTGTGAATTTAAGTGTTCTGTCTGTGTAGTCTGATAGCTAGACTATACTGTGGTCTTGAGGGTCTCTTTTGGTCATCTAATTGGGGGTCCCATGGGCATGATATGGATGCTATGCAAAACACATGTATTTATTTCAATTTGGGATAACAAAAATGTTTAAAACTGTTTACTTAAAGTTTATAAATCTCATGTAATTCATTCTTAGAGATTTAAGATTTAGATTACTTTCTCAACTAAGACACCTGAGGACTACATGTCAAAAGAGGCTCCATATTAGGTAAAAGGAAAAAAAAAAAAGAGGTTTTCCTTCATTAAGTTAGCAAAGTGCAACAGGCAGAAGTTTCAATGCATGGAGAACTTTGAAAGAGAAGATATACATACTTTGGAAGTTAGAAAGTGAAAAAAATCAGACACAAGATAAAAATACAAATAAAATCCTGTCCATTTGTATTAGTTTAAAAACTCCAGATTTTTAAAAATTTTAATTGAGATCAAATGTACATTTTAGATATTTTTCTTCATGTCAAGACTGTTAACATATCAATGTTTTACAGAATACCAATTATTCTTTTGTCAGAATTAATTAGCAATAAAAGCCTGACAACGGAATACATATTTCCCACAAGAATCTTGATATCCATGACAACTGGCTCATATTTCCATGATACAGCTGAGAAGGATGAGATGATGATATCCACACAGTACATAATCACAAAGAAACTCACCAGCACTAGGACAGTACAGGTGGCCTGTTTTGCTGGGGAGATTCTTGGGGAAATGCTCATGCTGTGAAGGTACTCAGACTTCCTCTGATGGCTACATAAGAAAATCACCATGTACATGCTGGAGAGCAGCATGATTCCTATAAAGAAGACATTCTGGATAATGTCAAGCATGAAAAATATTTTCCTGATGATAGAGTTTCACTGGGAAGATGAGCAGTACTTACTGACATTGAGTAGATAGGTCCTGTTGGAGTGAGCTACAGTGTAGATGATCATGTTGCTACTGGAAGATAGGTTGAGGCACCAAATACAAAAGAAAGCAATGATGATGTAATATGTTAATTTGTATTTAAATCAGTGACAAGTAAGAGCTGGGACTTAGGGTGATGACCTAAATGATGCTCCGGAGACAGGTGCTAGAAATAGAGAATCCCTTCATCACCCTACTCAGATACAACAAAACCTTGCATTTTAAGTTCTTTGGAAAAAGTTGGCCATTTGAACATGTCTGCAGATAAAATACTCAGTGCAGTAACAGCATCACTGTGTGCACGAAAGGCAAGTGACAGATGGTCATGTCTACATGTCTACACCTGTGAATCCGGTGAAATGTGAAGATGTGGAAGACAGAGAAGAAGGCATTGGCTAAGATTTCAGTGCCAGTTTAGAAAAAAATCCACATTTTTCAATAGCATAATTTTGGACTTTGTATATATCAGCATGCTGAAAATATTCAGATATGTGTAAAACAAGAAACAGCTCTCCAGAGATGGTCTCCACAAGAAGCCGTTGAACTTATCTGGACAATAAGATGCTGGACTCTATGTTTGGTATATGGTTGCAATGAAAGAACCTCAACTGAACTTGAACTATGGCAATGTAACAAGGTGGAGGAATCCACCATGGGGGGAAGGTTGGGGGAGGGAGAGGAGGAATCCCAGTGCCTAAAAAACTGTGTTACATAATGCAATGCAATAAAAAAAATACATAAATAAAATTAAAACTAATGCTCTTTCTTTTTGTCTTAAAAAATCACAACTCATTTCTCTTTTACCACTTATTTTTTTAAAACATTTATTTTATTTTTATTGGAAAGGCGGATATACAGAGAGGAGAGACAGAGAGGAAGATCTTCCGTCCGATGATTCACTCCCCAAGTGAGTGCAACGGGCCGATGCTATGCCGATCCGAAGCCAGGATCATCTTCCGGGTCTCCCACGCGGGTGCAGGGTCCCACAGCTTTGGGCCGTCCTTGACTGCTTTCCCGGGCCACAAGCAGGGAGCTGGATGGGAAGCAGGGCTGCTGGGATTAGAACCGGCGCCCATATGGGATCCCGGGCATGCAAGGCGAGGACTTTAACCACTTGCGCCACCGCACCGGACCCTTACCACTTATTTTTAACAAACTCTGGCTGTTTAGCAGAAATTATTGGTTTAAAGAAAGCGGAAGCACTTTCTATAATATATAAAGTTTTGTCATGCTATCAATTTTTGAACAACTTTAAAGTCCCTTCTATTATATATCATTTCAGAAGACTGCATTTCCTTTTTGTAAAAATTTAAAGTACTTTGTATTATATACACACATTTACATACATGAAACAAAAGTAATACTCACAAACGAATGCCCAAGAAATAAATTCCTCTGCACCACTTAACATGCCTGAGCTCACAATAGACACATTGTTTAGTTGAGTTAGTGGCTGTTGAACAGCCTATGAAGGCTTAACCTAATAAAACAAACATTTCTGTTTATCAAAACTGATAACTGGTGGGTGGGACTATATATACCTCCTGCATACAACAAGGAACAAGAAAATCATTAATATCAAATTGACGACCTGAGTCTTAATTTCTACATCTGAAGGATCAAAATAAATTCATTTTAATACTTAAGCATAAAACACTATCTGAGCAAAAAAAATTACTTAAACATGTATGTAACTTCATTAACCTATTTTGCATATCATGAATCATGCAGTAAAATAAAATAATTATGTGAAGTAGACCAGATGAGAATTTTAATGTTCTCTTCTTCCTCAACAGCGATATTGGCTGATTCTGCCTAAGTCACACCCCAGATTCTGTCAAGGTCCATCACGCTCTGAAAAAGAGGCTCCTGATAACACAGAAACTGAGACAATTCCTACTTGTCAATGAACATTGGCAGATATAGAAAAATATTTCCATAATTGCTCTTGAAACTTATCTGTATTCACATAACCTAACAACTGATAGTTTCCACATCATAAATTTGAACCTCAAAATATAATTTATTATTTATATGAATTTCAAAGATAGTTTTATATCCTAAATTTTCATGTGAATAATCTGGCAGTCCCATCATGGACAGAGCCCTGAATTTCCACTAAATGTTTTTGACTGGATGAAATCTAACAGAAAATGTTCAGTCATGGCAGCCTATAATTTAAACATGTTGTTAAATACGAATTTGTAAATTCTGGATGTGCAGCTCAGTTCTTACTGCAAGACTGGAAACGTGAGGTGACTGGGTCTGAAGGTGAAGCCACGGGGAACAAGCAAGAGCCAGAACTTTGGGCACTGTGTACAGTCTTTATTCTGGCTTTCATATTAAACTCCAGGGCTTGAATGTAGTCATGGATAATGCTTACACACACACACACACACACACACACACACACACACACACTTAAAAGGCCCAGGAACCAAGAAACCAATGTTGAAAGCCCTGGGCATGTATTCGACATGTGAAGTACACACAATAAGTATAATGACAGTGAGAAGCCACCTGCACAAAGTCAAAAATTAGATTACACAAAAAAATGTTCTTTAAAATGAAAAGAGAGAGAGAGATACTTCCATCCAATGGTTTAGAACCTCTTATTGTTTACAAAAGTTATGGCTAGATTTGTCAGAACTGAGGAAATCCATTTTGATCTAAGTACTTGAGCCCTGAGCTACTGATTCCGAAGGGCATTAGCCGGAGGAAAGGGCTCCAAACATGCAGCAACCGGGACCTGACTCCTCACTGATGAGACATGCAAGGGACGAAGTTTCAACTTAACCACAGTGGTGACCCCAGGAAAACAGATTCTATAAAGCATCTTTTTCTCGTGTTGAACGCAATATCAATTTTTAAAGTATCCTTACGAGTTTTACATTCTAGTGTTATTTTATGAATGAACAGTGATGTTTGCACTCTGTAAAGATTTAGAACTGTTTTCTTTCACTTCTGTAAATATTTCAATATTTTAATCAGGGTTAAAAGCTGGCAAATTTTAAAAGTCTAAACACTAAGAATAAATCTATTTTAAGGAAGACTTTGAATATATATTGATTATTTACATGTAAACTCAACTAAGGAAATGATGTAGAAAATCCATATACACCAAAATAATATTTCTAGGTACTTTTATATACAGAAGAAAAATATGTTATCAGTAATCAGTAAAACAGAAATGTTGTTCATGGATACTTGCTAAAAACTCTACTATTTTGTATTAACCATGTGCATGATTTATGTTGCCATGCAGTTAAAAAGTTGTGAATTCTTCCGGAATATCTTAAAATAATTCCAAACTTTAAATAATAATAAATATCACTAAGTTAAACTGAAATAGCTCAGTTTTTGTGTATTGCTTCAGATCACATTTGAAATAAATAAGTTAAATTGAAAAATATGTTAGAATGAGAAAAGTGGAATGAAATTTTAATTCAAGCACATAAAAAACTATGCAGACCTGTTGACTAATGCACTTCTATGATTTGTAGAATTGATCGTTTCAAATCTAGCAGTGTTAATATTTATGACTGATATAAGCAGAGAATTTTCCTAACATTTCAGTGGAAAAAAAATACAGCTTCATTTCTTAATCAACCTGCTTTTGGAGATCTCTGTGTAGGACACAAAAAAAGGCAATAAGCCAGCCAAGCCTCTGATATTAATCCATTGTGAGATGAGTCCCCAGGATGTGGTTGCAAGGAAGGGACAGCACCAGCTCACCTCCCTCCAGGCCTTAACTGTCACTTCACCTGGGGAAACAGGACATCCTCAGAACCAGAGCCACACCAGGGAAAAATTTAACTTTCTTGGTTTCTGGTAGACTATACAGGAGAGCAGCTGGGTTTCAACTTTGTCACCCCTGTACTCAGTTCTCCAAGGCAGACCTGTTTAGGCAGGTTGTCTCATCTCAGACCTTGTCAACAGACAAAAGTTTGGCTTTATGACGAGTACACACCACAGTTGATTTCCCAAGCTGTCCACACTGCACCAGGAGGCTCATGGTGGCCTCCCTGCTGGTTCTCCTGTGATGTCAGCATCTCAGGAAAACAACACAGCTCCTGGAAATCAGGAAACAACCACCTCCTGCATTCCTATTCATGAAAAGTGGTATTTTCCCCCAGGGAACAATTCCCTGAACCAAGGCAACTGCATCAAGAGCAGAAAACAGGTTATGTTTCCTCTACTTTCCTCCACCCCGGGGTTGATACACTTCAAGGGGAAAGAACTGGTAGTCTTTATTTCAGCAGCACAGGTGACTATCATCAAGAGAGCTCATTACAGATGTTATAGCTAGTCTCTCCTGTACTGTGCCACTTCTCATCCAGGTCCTCTGCTTGCTTCACTCGCAGTCTTTTTGATTCTGCACACTCAGAAGTACAGGAACCAGATGTAACCACCAGTCACCTCTTCATTATGGCTTTCCTAAAGGTGAATCTTTAACCTGATTAAAACAGCTGCATCTTAGAGCCTGTCTATGAATCCAATATCTCCTGATTTTAAAGTGGTGATATTTATCTTCTTCACAAGCATACCCACATGTGCACAAATCCTGGACTCTTGGGTCAACTCTGGTGGACCTTTCAACATTCAAGTCTAGAGCAGTGGCCCATTTGAGCTGTGTGAGGTCCTCTATTCCCAGATACGTATGAATGCTGCTTGTCCAAGATAAGACTGCTGTGAAACGAAACATGGTATGTCTTCACTGCCAGGCTTACAAAGCAGAGTTGCTGCTATCTTTCATTTTAATTATTCATTCAAGCTGATTACCGTATCACTCACTGGCCAATGTATACATTTTTGGTGAAATCATTTATCTATAAATGTATGTATGCACATACATGCAGTTATGTATAAAGGCATGCATTCATTTGAGAAGCAGAAATCCAGAGGGAAAGATACAGAGCTTCTGATATGCAGTTGTTTACGTTCCAGATTATAATCACTGCGACTGAGTCTGGATGATACAGTGATCCAGGAACTTAATCCAGATGTCTTGTGTGAGTAATAAGGACAAAACTACATGATGCTTCAGCTGCCGCCATCCAGGAATTATGTCAGTCGCAGACTGAAATCAGAATCACTTACAAGACTCTAACACAGGTACATTGACATAGGATGCAGATATTCCAAAGCAGGATCTTTACCCTTGACTAAAACTTGTACCACAACCCTTAAATATCTGTTATCTTTTCCAAACTAGCAATGCACAACATATTATTAGGTGTTGAGTCTTTTAAGTAACGTTTTCTCTTTCTAAGTATTTACCATATGATACCTAACAACCTCTGGAATCAACATTTTATTCCTTTTTTACTATCTCCAACAGAAGGGACAAAAATGCACCTGTTTTTAGGAGTTATAAGGGAATCCTCAATTTTACCACTGCACTTAAAATTGCTACTGCATGAAAAGTTCTGTTATTGCTGGATTCCCAACTAGATCTAACCAGATGATACAGCAGAGATAACAGTCTGAAATGAGATCACCTGAGATGACTTAATTTACCAAAAATACTATGGCTAATCTGTAGCAAAAAAAAAAAATACTATGTAGCATTGCACACGAGTAGCTTCCTAAGGAATTCTCATGTGTTTTACTCTCTACCTACACAACTGGCCTGTACTTTTTTCTCTTGGTTTTCAGAGCATCACCAATTCATTCCCTCAAGTACTTCCCTAGCGATTTTGCAACATGGCAGAGAAATTCTAACAGACTTTGCTATGCAAATAAGTCAACCACATGGGGTCACTTTGTCAAATAATATTATTCTCCTGGCAGAACCATTCTTTCTTCAGGGGCCATCACTGTTTCCTGGGTTGGTGCCCCACAACAACAACAAAAAAAGCCCCAATATGAAGCTGTGCCTCTAAAAAGTTTCAGCAAAGCACCATTTCCTTTTAATACCAAGTATCAAACTCATAAGCTGGTAACAATATTCTCCAACTGTATTCAAATCATACTGCCAAATGCTCCAGTAATCTCATCTATTACAGTATTGAAAACAGTATCTTCATGTTTACCGGAACATTATCCAAAACCTTAAAAGATAAATCCAAGTTTATCAACATTGAATAAGTAACAAAAAATGTATATGTGGACAACCAGGAAGAATTAGCATGACTTGGAAGGGATTTTTTTTTAATTTTCAAGGAAATTCTTGACTAGTTCTTCACATTTCATTTTATCCAGCTAGCCATCATTATACCCTGGCAATACTTCACCGCCTTTTTTTGTGCAAAACCAGGATTCAGTAAAGCATTAGGGATTAACTGTGACTTAGAAAAAACACCAGGTTCACCCCATCACAGAATAACATTTTGGATGTCTCAATTCTACTATTATTTTTAGTAACCCAACCATATTTTCTCTTGACCTCCCAGGAGATGCCAGCTGTGTCCCAGCAATCACCCACTATATATTAAACTTAAAAGGCATTACTTATTCACACAGTTCTAGGGTCCAGCCCAAATTAATCAGATGCCTTATCCCTAAAACTGAAAGAACTATTTTGCGACGTATCTATCAGTATGTTATTGATTCTGTCCTGGGTGGCTGTTGCCCTCTAGCCACCGGCTGACTGGTTTAGAACCAGACAGTGCTCTGAAGAGGTGTAAAGCACTCGGGTCCAGAGAGCCTGATGGGATCTTCTGCCTTTTGAAATCCTATTGCACCCCCTTGGTTCTGTACAGCCTTGGAGAGAAGATCCAATGGGCCCCGCTGTATTCTCTGTGGCTGCCGGCCTGCAGCTAAAGATGCAGGTTCAGAAGTACATCCATGTATGGGAGGTACCCAACGCGGAGGTGAAGTGGGGAAAGTTGTGCAGCCTGCTGCCCCATGAAGTCAGGATACACTGGCTGAGGCACAGCTGCCTTGCAAGAGAGCCACATCATGGATTACATGTGGGGTCTCAGGTTGTCATTGGGCTGCTTACAGGTGTGGCCTGGCTCTGCCACTGGGAGGTTGCTGGAAGGCCCTGGACTATGCATTCAAAGGCACATGAACAAGTGGTAGGAATTGTGATGCTCCAGGGAATGCTCAAGGGAGGTGCAACCCCTAGCTGCCTGGAGTCCTGACCCTGGGGGTTGTGTTTAAAAAAACAAAATGATTTATTTTATTTTTACTGGAAAGACAGATATACAGAGAGGAGGAGAGACAGAGCGGAAGATCTTCCCTCAGATGATTCAATTCCTAAATGACTACAAGGCCAGAGCTGCGCCAATCTGAAACCAGGAGCCCAGAACTTCTTTAGAGTCTCCCAGGCAGGTGCAAGAACTTAAGGCTTTGGGCCATCCTCAACTGCTTTCTCAGGCCACAAGAAGGGAGCTGGATAGCAAGTGGGGCTGTCGGAATTAGAACCAGTGTCAATAAGGGATTCTGGGGTGTTCAAGGCAAGGACTTTAGATGCTAGGCAGCCATGCCAGGTCCAATTCTGGGAGTTCTTGGCCCAACCCAGTCTGGTCGACCTCTAACTGGTGAATCATTGCCTCCTGTTTTGCTGCCGTGGAAGTCTATAACAGGACCTTTCACCTTAGGGTAAGATGCAAGCACTTCAAGCTATTTCCAATTGGAAGAAAAATTAGAGCAAGGCTCAGAGAAACTGCAACATGGTGAACTCTGATTTCGTCTTAGTAGGGTGAAATGTTTGGATAAACCTACTCTCCAGAGGGGACATTAGAATGAAGGCAGCTTCGAGGGCTGACGAAGATGTCATGGATGTCATGCATGTTTCAAAGTGCTTGCCTCCCTTAGCCACGGTGCTACTGTTATTCAATATTGGCCTCTCTGCACCCGATGCAGAAAGGACCAAGTTCAGCTGTTCATCTACTGCGCTGCAGTGAGGGTAATTTCAGGAGCCATGAAGAGGGATTACAGGAGCAATGTAAGGGTGGCCTCTTCAGAACCTGAGTCATGGGTTGGAAACGTTTGCCTGTGCTAAGAAAAATAACAGGGACTTTCTGTGGAGGTGATTGGGTGAGGCATCCAAGACAAGACTTCAGACACACGTCTCCATTGATACGACATAAGTTTTCACTTTAAGAATTTAAGACATGAAGCCATATTAAAAACATGTCACTCATTCAATGTTTCAGACTAATACTGTATTGGATAAATGTAAGTTGTATTCCTAGAGTTACTTTACAAAAATCTGTGTTGATGTAACTTTTCAGACATGGGGCAAGCCTGTGTTTACTCTTGGTGTTTAATTGTTTTAGGCCATTTTCAAAATAAATTTCTACCTTTAAGGAATTTCTATGTTCATTTATGTGTGGTATATGTGTATGTGTACAGCATATGTCTACTTGTTGCTGATTTTTACCTTAATAAGACAATGTCAAAAGGATATGAGACACAATGTAAAAATAATAATAAAATTAAAAAAACATAATGCGATTGCCCAATTCAGGATTTTTATTTTGTTTGTTTTCTTTTCTTTTTTTCTTTTTCTTTTCATTTTTTTTTTTTTTACAATTGTGGTTAGCTAACAGGAAGAAATTTAAAGTTCATTTTACAAAAGTAAAATAATTCTTCTAAAAGTGTGCTCAGTTTATACTAATCAGCTATTATAATGTGTGTTATTAGCACTGTCTTTTTAAAAATTTATTCATCAAGAGAGTGTATTAAGAAGTACAGTGTGGGCCCGGCGTGGTGGCGCAAGTGGTTAAAGGTCCTCGCCTTGCACGCCCGGGATCCCATATGGGCGCCGGTTCTAATCCCGGCAGCCCCGCTTCCCTTCCAGCTCCCTGCCTGTGGCCTGGGAAAGCAGTCGAGGACGGCCCAAGGCTTTGGGAACCTGCACCCGTGTGGGAGACCCGGAAGAGGCTCCTGGCTTCAGATCGGCATAGTATCGGCCCGTTGTGCTCACTTGGGGAGTGAGTCATCGGACGGAAGATCTTCCTCTCTGTCTCTCCTCTCTGTATATCCGCCTTTCCAATGAAAAAATAATAAAAAAAATAAATCTTTATAAAAAAGAAGTACAGTGAAAACTATAAATTTCCATAGTTTCATTTTCTGCTAAAATTAACATTTTCAGGGTCCAGCGTTGTAGCCTAGCAGCTGAAGTCCTCACTTTGCATGTGTGGGGATTCCATACGTGTGTCAGCTCATGTCCCATAAGCCCCACTTCCCTTCCTGCTCCCTGCTTGCTGTCTGGGAAAGCAGTCAAGGCAGCCCAAAGCCTTGGGGCCCTGTACCTGCTTGGCAGACCCAGAAGATGCTCCAGGCTCCAGATCGGCTCAGCTCTGGCCATTGCAGCCACTTTGGGAGTGAGTCAGCAGATGCAAGGTTTTCATCTCTGCCTCTCCTCCTCTCTGTATATCTGACTTTCCAAAAAAAATAAATAAAACTTAAAAACATGAATGCTTTCTGCTTATTACAATTTGAGAAAATGAAATCTTCAAGATGTGTATCACTTCAGAAATAAGAAATTCAAAAAGATCTTGAAAAAATAAAACTCAATGATATTAATTAGATAATAGTTAGATATTTTGGTATAAAAATATTTTTGAAAGCCCCATGTTGTGTGGTAATTACCTACTGAATTTTAGAAATTCACATTTTGTTTGGTAATTACTCCTGATTTTTTTAAATAAAGACTATTTGAAAGCTGAGTTGTAGATTGGAAGAGAGAAAGTAAGAAAAAGAGATTAATATTGACATAGAGTGAAAGCAAAATGTGCTGGTTCACACCCCAAATTGCCACAATGGCTTGGGCTAGTCCAGGCCAAACCCAGGAGTCTTGAGCTGTTGTCACACCCTGCGCATGGTACAAGATCCCAAGACCTTGGCCAACCTCTGTTGCTTTCCCTGAAACACTATCACAGAGTTGATCAGTGATGGAGTAGCTGAACTTGAATCAAAGCTGTAATGAGAAGCCAGCCTCACAGGCAGTGGCTTTACCTACTGTACCACCATGCTGGTCCCAGCGTCTTACAGAATGGGTCACAGTGATTAATTATTCCTTGCCACGATTTGAGGTCGCAGCCTGGTCTTTTCTACAGGTCCAGTGATTTGATTCAGAGTGGTAGCTCTTTGCTTTACGGCTGAGTTCTGTTTGCTTAGCCAAGAGTTTTTGAATTTGTGCAAATGAAAGACACATACCTGAACATATGTTTGAAGACTGAACTCTTCTAGTGAGCCTTTCATGTATCCTCTTTGATCGAGTCTGAAACGGTTAAGCATCCGAGCTGTCTGAGGCCCAGCTTTCCCGGTTGCTGATCAATATTTCTTCCATGATGGATACTGCTGTAGAACCAGGCATGCTGGATCTTCTCTGCCAGAATCACAGAATACAGTTGCTGCTGCTCTTCGTTATCAAAATTCATTCAAGCTGAATACCATATTCCTCGTTAGCCAATGTATAATTCCTGGTAAAAGTCTTTATCAATAAATGTATGCATGTGTACATGTAGTTATGTGAAAATGCATGAATTCATTTGAGAAGCAGAAACCCATAGAGAAATGTATGGAGTTTCTATGCAAATTTTCACTCCCACACACACTATAATGGCTGGATCTGAGGTTGATTGATGCTGTGATCTAGGAAATTCATCCAGATAGAGTCTGGGTGACAGGGGCAAAACTGCATAATGCTTCAGCTGCTATGTGCCAGGGATTATATTTCTCAGAGGCAGAAATCAGAATCATATACGAGGCTCTAACACAGGACCTTTGATGTCAATATCCCAACCAGGATCTTAACAGTAGGCCAAAAATCATATCACAATCCCTAAACATCTATTAGTTTTACAAATAAGACATGCATAATTTATTATTAGGTATGATCACCATGCAGTGCATGATTAAAACTAAAACATGTACTTTGAGTCTTCCTGAAATATTGTGTCCTACAATCAACATCTTCCTTTTCCAAATCAATATGCTGTGTGACATGACCTGTGGAAATTAGTGATTTTTTTTTATTATCTTCATACTAAAGGGACCAAATTAGAAGGCCTGAAGTATTCAGTTTTCCCATTTCACAGAATCATTGTTAGCAAGGATGTTACTGCATGAAAATTTCTGCATTAGTGTGGAAGGCCGGAAGAGATCTACCACGTGATACATTCTCAGAGATCCCAGCTGGAAATAAAATCACCTCATATTTCTGAAATCCATATACATTATTAATCACATTGGAAGGAGATTCTGGGATGGAAAAAAGTTTGAGAAATGATAACTAAGGCAAAACAAACAAACATAAAACACAGCTCAGACAGCAATGGAAATCATTGATTTATGTCTGTTTACTTTCCTGCTACGTGCCCAGCACCGACAAGAGTTATCTGTTACATAGTAAGAAGACAAGAATTTTTGCCAAATTATTTAGCCAAATTATTTAGCAAAAATACTATGCTTAATCAGCAGTGGCAATAATTACTGTAAAGCATTATACACTAGCCCCTGCTTAATGTATTTTAGTCTCTGCCTTAGCAATTTGCCTATTCATTTCTTTCTTGGTTTTCAGAGCATCACCGATCACTCCAATATGATGGTCCCAAGGCTGCTTTGCAACTTGGCAGAGAAATGGAAATAAATGTGGCTGTGCGCTGAAATCAACCATGTGGGGTCACCTTGCCATATAGTAGTATGTTTTGTGAGAACCACTCATTCTAGCAAACGGCCATTACCATTTCCAGGATGGTACTTTGTGTTTACTAGAACATTAGTTACAACATTAAAAGATGGACTCAAGTCCATCAACAATTAATGAAAAACAAAATGCTGAGTAACAACACGTTGGAATATTATTTATGCTTTAAACAAAATGAAGCTTTGTCATTCACTATATGAATCTTACATGAAAGCAGAAATAGGAAAAAATGAAGGATTTACGCAGTTGTATGCAGTTTGATAGGTGTAAAACGAGAAAAAAAAAATGGGCCGAGCACAGTAGCCTAGCAGCTAAATCCTCACCATGCAGGGACCAGGATGCCATATCAGTGCCAGTTCTAATCCCAGCAGCCCCGTTTCCCACCCAGCTCCCTTCTTTTGGCCTGAGAAAGCAAAGATGGCCCCAAAGCCTCGGGACCTAGCACCTGAGTGGGAGACCTAAAAGAAGCTTAGGGTTCCTGGTTTTTAATCGACTCATCTCCAGCCACTGTGGCCGCTTGGGGAGTGACTCAATGGACAGAAGATGTTCCTCTCTGTCTTTCCTCCTTTCTGTATACCTGACTTTCCAATGAAACTAAATAAATCTTTTAAAAATGTAAATAGATGATTCTTCAAAAAATACAAAATAAATTGCAAAATCTGGCAAGACAATGAATACTAATTTAGAAAACAGGCACAAGCAACAAGCACAACCTTTAATAGACTAACATTTACAGTAAAAGTAGAAAAACACAGAATATCAGTTTTGACTAGTTTCCTGAACCTGAACCATAACACATTTTACCTGGCTCCTATATAGGAAATTTTTGGAAAGAGTTGAAAAAGCACTGTTTGCTACTCTATTGTATTTCCTGAGGTTTGTTTTCTGTTTGAACTCACATAGCATAATGACAGCTTCTTTCTTACCCCCAGCTTCTTTCCTTCTTGTTTCCTAGGCTGAATTAAATTCAGTTGGTGCCTGTAGACTTTGCTCCCAGATAAAACTGTGAGTACTGCAACACTCAGAAAGGCCTTCCTGTCTTGGTATGCAGCCTACCATCCTATTATTTTAAATTTCCTTCAATAATTAGCATTTTGGGGCATGGAAGAGTAGCCTAGCAGCTAAAGACCTTGCCTTGAATGTGCCAAAATCCCATATGGGCACCAGTTCTAATCCTAGCAGCCCCACTTCCCATCCAGCTTCCAGCTTATGGCCTGGGAAAGCAGTCAGAGATGGCCCAGACCTTTGGGACCCTGCACCCTTGTGGGAGACCTGGAAGAGGCTCAGGGTTCCTGATTTTGGATCAACTCAACTCCAACCATTGTGGCCACTTGGGGAGTGACTCAATGGACAGAAGATGTTCCTCTCTGTCTCTACTCCTCTGCATATCTGACTATTCAATAAAAACAAATCTTTAAAAATAATTGGCATTTTTTAAATGCACTAACCAACATGGTTAAAATTTAGAGTAAACAAAGAATTTTGCAAAAAGAAGAAGCACAAATGCCATCCCTCATTGGAATTAATAAAAATCTAAAAGTATCTACTTTTTGGAATAATTTGATTTTAAAATGCTTGACAACTGCTGTTTTGTTTCACTTGTAATTTTTTAAGAGAGACAGCAGTAGTTTTAGAGTACCATTTTCTGTCTTGTTTCCCTTGGCATATGTGGTGCACATTCTTTTTCGTTCATTTTATTTTCACTTCCCCTTTCATCTCCTCAACTCAAACACCATGATTTCTTCAACTGGTTTCTATATTTTCCATGAGCTGTGTCATAAGATTTGGAGTTCAAATTTCTCTGAAAAGAATCTCTCTTCATATGGTAAGGTGAACCACAGAATTAATAATCACAGTCATGAACTGCCCTCATTTATGTTGTTTTGACAACATCTAGATTTAACCCACCAACGTCACAATAGCCACGCTGTGAGTTTGCCGCTTTGATTTTCATAGCAACTAAGCTGCTTCTGACTCAAGTCCAAAAAATCCTCCCACTTTGAGACAGTTAGCACATGATAAGCACATTTCCTTGATAAGTGGTGACTCTTCCTCCTCCTGCATCTTGATACATGCTCTATTGAAACAGTGCACTGTACTTATTACAGTTGATCATATAAGGCATGTAGTTACAAGCAGTGTCTTAACTTACGGCAATTGAGCACACAGGTAAGTGGATCTGTACTTCTGTGTAATGTTTTGGAGCTGATTTTCAGAAAAGAAAGCCAAGTTGTATTCTTTAACAGACATGTGAGGTGTATAGGAAAATATTCATAAGCTTTTATAATTATCATCAATGGTCTTCTACACTGGTAAATGTTTTACAGAGGGGAGAATTTCGGGACTGAACCATAATGATTACTGGGTCTTCTTTGATACTGAAATGCAAGAATTCTTAAAGGATTGACTGGTCCCTTCAGAAGGCCAAAGTATAAAACTAAGGAATATTTCACCTCCATTTCCTGTTTCATGCAGAATATCCAATTCCTGTGGCAGATTCTCTTGGATGAAACAACTATTTTGAGTATCTTAGTCTGGATGTTTCATGAGCTAAAAGGTTGTCTTTTTTTAAAGATTTATTTATTTTTATTGGAAAGTCAGATTTGCAGAGAAAAGGAGAGACAGAAAGATTGTCTGGCTACTTGTTCATTCCCCAGGTACCTGCAACTGGTCTGAAGCCAGGAGCCAGGAGCTTCTTCCAAGTCTCCCATGTGAGTGCAGGATCCTAAGGCTTTGAGCAGTCTGCTACTCCTTTCCCAGGCCATAATCAGGGAGCTTGAAGAGAAGTGGAGTGTCAGAATACATCCAACAGGATAACTGGGATGGCGAAGGCCTGTCGGATTCTGTTGAGAAGAGGCTCCAGGAAAGAGGATGTGGAGGGCCTCTCACCCAGAGTACACTCTTGCCCTCAGTAAGTGCTTGGAGATGCTTTTGTGCTTCCCTGATATATGGCAAACATATGTGTTCTTGTTAGCTCTAAGCGTAATGCTCCTTATCAATATCTCTCACCAATGGTGCTTTGTTTCTGGTACCCTTTAGCTCTTCTAGAATTCCCTGACATGAGTTATGTATCAAACCCAATATAACTGTAACCAATGTCTGAGCTGATCTGTGTAATAACTGTTACTTTGCTGAATGTATATAAGTTGGAGCCCTGGAGATAAGCTTCGTCAACTGCCCAAGAGAGTACTGTCCCCCCGTTTCTTCTCAGTTGCATCTCCTCCCCAGAAACCTGCAAGGTGAACTTGCAGTGGACCAGCTGTGATGCAATCCAGTGCCCATATGGGATCCCAGTTTATGCAAGGCAAGGACTTTAGCCACTAGGCTACCATGCCAGGCCTA
Organism: Ochotona curzoniae; assembly: GCF_017591425.1. NCBI lineage: Eukaryota > Metazoa > Chordata > Mammalia > Lagomorpha > Ochotonidae > Ochotona > Ochotona curzoniae. Next base: position 29,762 of record NW_024465379.1, read on the forward strand.
AAAGGTTGTCTTCTTATTTTTTTTTATTAATTACATTTCATTATGTGACACAGTTTTATTGACACTGGGATTCCCCCCACTCCTCCCCAAACCCTCCCCCCATGGTGGATTCCTCCACCTTGTTGCATTACCACAGTTCAAATTCAGTTGAGATTCTTTCATTGCATGCATATACCAAGGATAAAGTCTAGCATCATATTGTCCAGATAAGTTCAATGGTTTCTTGGGGATACCATCTCTGGTCTGAAGGTAGAGCTGGCAGAGTATCATCCCGATCAATTAAAACACTCAACATAACATCAGTATCAATTTATAACGCTATGGAATCAATTGACATACTATTAAGTAACCAATGATGTTAAAAAAAAAAAGTAAGTTCTTAACCACATCCTGTGACTTCTTCATTGACATTTCAATTTTAGTTTATACACAGCCAGGTTCCATGCATCTTAATATGGCTATAGATTACTGTTCAGCTGTCTTGTGCCTATTTTCATTTTAGTATTTAGCAGTTTATAGCGTTGAAGCATGATTTTGCTGAACAAGCTGTTTTTTGGGTGGTCTAAACTGGCTTATAACTCTAACAAGACATGTGTCAACAGTTTAGGTGCAGAACAGTTTTTGGAAGGGTGTGCAGAGAAATCTTCAATACCCTAGCAAGGAATAAAAGGTTGTGTTCTAAACACACTTTTCTAATTCCAGTGGTCCTTTATTTCAGGTCCCAAAGCTACAAGACACCCCCTCTGCATCTCCCTATATAAGCTCTGATTGTTGTAACTTTTAAAATTTCTGCTTGAATATCAGCTATTTTGGTTCTTCTTCATGGGAACAACTCTTGAATGACTTATATAACATTTTTATATATATATTTTTAAATGATTTGTAACTGCCACCCTCCAAAAACATGAAGAATTTAAAAAGTATACAAAGTAGAAAAAACATTTATATTCAAGACTATAAACAAGAGCTGTGATAGATAATCAAGTCTGAAAATGTCAACTTCACTCAGAAAACACATCAGTCTTTGTGAATCGCTCAATTCTCTAAGCATAATTCTCAATTACCTCTATTTTGTTATAAAGGACATCAGCTCCATTTTATAGGTGGGTAATATTCCATGAAGCATACATATCACAATTTCTTGATCCATTCAGCAGCTGATGGACATCTTGGCTAATTCCAAATCCTAGCTATTGTGTGTTGAGCTGCTATTGCATGGGAGTACAGATAACTGCTTCTTCATATGCTACATTCATTTCCTTTGAGTTAATGCCCTAAAGTGGAATGACTAGGTTAATTTGGTAGATCTATTTAAGTTCTCTGAGGATTTTGAATGCTGTCTTCCTTAACTAACCACCTATATGATGTAATGGCATGCAGATATCAATTAGATAATATTGGCTAGTAATGTATGTTGGCTCTGCTGTTTAGTAGGTAATTCTTGGTCAATTTGATCTGCCCATTGATGAACTGTGATGTCGTGGTCTCCCATATTTGCTATATTGGAGACTATATTTCTCTTATAAACATTAATGTTTATTTTAAATACCTTGGTATCTAACAATGGAGACATACACATTTACTATAGTTATATCTTTCTGTTGAATTGATTGATCCTTTATCACTTCATGATGCACCTCTTTGTCTATCGAACAATTTTTGTGCTAAAATCCATTTTACTGGATATTAGAATTGTATCTCCTGCTTATTTTTTATTTCTGATAGCGTGTATTTTCTGATCTTTTCACAGTCTATGTGCATCTTTTTAAGTGACAGGATTTTCCTGGAGGCAGCAAATCGATGGGTCTTGCTTTTTGCTCCAGTCATCTTCTGTGTCTCTTTTAACTAGAGAATTTGGTTTGTTTTCATTCAAGATGATTATGGATAAATAATGGCTTGGTCATTTCATGCTTTCCACAAATATCCCTAAGATTTGTTTTGGATTTTCTTTATACTTTTACTAGAAAAGTTGCTGCTTTCACATCTCTTAATGATACTGACCACCTCTCTGTTTCTTAAGGCATATGTTTATGAACCATTTGTAAGTTTGGACAAGTAGTGAGACATTCTTTAAATTTGCTTTGGGAAGTCACTTTCATTGGTAAATGACAGCTTTGTTGATACAGTATTCTGAGTTCAAAGTCATTTATAGTTTAGTACTTATATTGTGGCTCTCCATTCCCTACCAGGGTATAGGACTTTTGATGAGAAATCAGCTGAAAATCTAACAAAAGATTCTTTGAAAATAATTTGTCATTTTCCTTGTGCATATCTTAGGATTTTTTTAATTTATATTTTACAATTGAAGTTTGACTGTCATGCTGAAAATCTTTTATAGTTATGAGTGTAAGTTCTTTGTGTTTCATGTACTTGATGAATGCCTTTCTATTTCTCCATATTAGAGATGTTTTCTATCATCATTTTTTTTAAGATTTACTTTTATTGGAAAGTCAGATTTGCAGAGAGAAGGAGAGACAGGGAGAAAGATCTTCTGTTCACTAATTCAATCCTTAATTGGGTGCAATAGTTGGTGCTGAGCCAATCCTGAGCTGATCTGAAGCCGGGAGCCTCCTCCAGGTTTCCCACGTGGGTGCAAGGTCCGAAGATTTTACACCATCATCAACTCTTTTCCCAGACTATAAACAGGGAGCTGGAAGGGAAGTGGACCAGCCGGGACATGAACCATTGCCTACATGATATCCCGGCACATGCAAGGCAAGAAATTCAGCCAGTAAGCCATTGTGCCAGGCCCTCGAGCATCATTCTTTTTTTTTCTGTCATTCTTTCAATCCAACTTTTTCCATGGTTAAGCAACTCCTAAGACATTTATGTTTGGTCATTTGGTAGACTAGAATAAATCTAAAAAATTGTTTTGGGATTTTCAATTTTTTTCTTTCTGCATGTGTGTAATCAAGCTTTTTCTGATGATTTGTCTTACAGTCCTGTTGCTCTTTGTTCTGTGTCATGGAGTTAAAGCTTTCCATTATTTTTGAAATATTGAATATTTCAGTTCTGGTATATCAGTCTGATTTCACTACAGTACCTACTTCCTGGCAGAATGTCAGCCTTCATGATCAGATACAATCCCTCTCTGCCAAAGAAAACCCCACCCATGCATCCCTGTGAGCTACAAGAATGATCTGTGTGTTTTTCAGTCTAAGCAGAGAGGTGTGTGAGATGTCTTCGGGAATTCTGAGCTCGTGAAGTTTAAAACAGATATCTCCCATAAGGCAACCACACTTCTGCCTCAATACAGTGTCAGAATTCGCACAGTCGAAATATGCAGTATTTCCACAGTCACAGGATGCGTGGGACCCACACTCAGCCACGTGTGCCTCCACCATCTATGAGATAGTGTGACATTCCCAGAGCCACTTACTTGCCCAATAGGAGTTGGTAGAAGCTCACTTCAGTAATTTGAGTTGAGATGCCTTGAGAGAGTAACGCAAGGGGAATGCTTCATTGTTGTAAGTGTGTGATCTGACATACCAACACTCAAGATAGAATAAAGTCAAAGGGTACTGACAGCAGTCTCAATGTGCTTCATTAACATGGCAATTCCACCCTACTAGTCAATGGAGGCTTTTGAGGTGGAAGGGGGGAATTAAAACCAAATGGCCTAGCTTCACAGGATTAACTATCTAACTCCCACAAGTGCTTTAAGCTTGACTGAGAGGCAGTGTGGTCCACGAGATGCTTCTTCAGGCAATATCACCAGTGACACTGATTGCCAGTGTCCTCTTGCCTCACTTCAAGAAGGTGGAATTCCCTCTAGCCACGGACTGCAAGAATCACAAGAGGTATTGCCCACTGTTCACTATATAGTTTGATTATCCTGAACTCCATGAACTCTTTCTATGGAATTTTCTCCACTGGAATTGTACTGTCTTCCTATTTCTCCTGTCATCCTCATGTGGTCAAAATCAGCACATCTTTTCAATTTTCAGTACCAAGTCAACTTAGCTGCTAAGCCATCAGTGTATAGGGTAGAAATAGTCTGTTCTGTGTGTACCTCACTGGGCTGAGTCCATGGAAGCATGAGTACCAATCCCTCTCCTGGGAAATTACGTGGTGCCCAAGTTTGTGTCTGTGCATGGTATATCTCTGTGTGTGCATGGATATGTGTGTTGTGTGTGTATGTGTGTGATGTGTGTGTGTGTGTGTGTATGGACGTACACATTTACCCAAACTCGTGAGATCTCACTTCTGACCTTGCTCCAGTCATTCTGCAAAGGTTGCCATACAACCCCAGAATCTTGGGCTCACCCCATTTTCTTCTCTCCAGTTGTTTCCCTGTTCACACTGGTTATTCTGCGTAGCAGAAATTAATCCCTTCAGGCTTGCTCATGTTAGCGTACTTTGATAAATTTATTGTCTGTGCCTTTGTTAACTCTCAACTAAATTTTTCTGTCACATTTGAATTCCATTGTTGATAACAGTGGTGCATTCCAATAGCATATAACTAATGTCAGCCAGTGACATCTGAAACTCATCAGGGAGTCTCTCATGAGGTTTTTACCAGTTCCCAGTACCCATGACTCTAACTAGAGTCAGAGGGCTTGTAACCACAAACAAAAATCATTATTTTCTGTTCATTTTGTACTGAATTGTGACCGTCCAGCTGGGATGGCCATTTGCCCACTGGTGAGATGACCCGAGACTCAGGTCCAGGCCCACCCTCCCTACTCCCCAGTCTCAGTGCCCTTACTGCACCCTGTGTGTGGTCTGAGATTTCCCATCTGTGTCTCCTGCAGTTGATTTCACTTGTTTCTGTCCATGATCTGTGCCCTCTGCCCCTTTGATCTTGTTTTGTGCCTTTCCATGGCTCATCCATGTGGCACATATGATACACCATATCCCAGGTGTCAGGGAGGGCCTCTCTCTGTAAATATGATCTCAGCTTTTGGGTTGGCTGTTACGCATTTTAGCTACTTAGTGTCAGCACACATGATACAGAATGTGGGCCATTCCATGCCCTGGGAGGGAATGAACATACAGAAGGCTGTTAGTTGTTGCTAGTGTGCAAAATGGATGAGATGGTTGAGTATTGCAATGTATATAATTTCCCAGTGACTTTCACTTCACTGTCTCTAAGGCCTCAAAGCATTCTCTTTAGCCTATGGTCCACACTTCTTCCCAGTTTCATTGAGTCTTGAGGATTAGATTAATGCTAATTATTTTGATCAACTCTGTATAGATAAATCAAATATGTATACTGAATCTTCTGAATGTCTATAAAACCTTATAAATGAGCAATAGGATTCTTATCTGCTCAATCTCACTCTCTCTATGAATGATCATTCCTTTAGGACATATCAAAGTTGCTAAATATGAAAATGTTTGTGAATCCTCTGTTGGAATCATTAGACAATGAAAAATGACATTCATGTGCAATACACAATCTGTGCTAATATAGATGGCTTGACTATCTTGCCAAGAAAGTAATATTTTAAATAAATTGTGAGATATAATGGTCTCATTATGCATGAAGTGGCTCCCTATTTTGGGGGACATTTTTTCACTGATTTGATTTTATATAACTCAGACATTAAATAATGAGATTGTGACATCAGCAAGTATATTATTTAAAATTCATTTGTTAAACATTCATGAAGCAACCAACTAAAATATGATTTACAAGCAGTTCAAGGTTACCAAATGTATATAACACTCACTTCTTTTTTTAACCCAATGAAGCATTAGTCAGTTTCTTCAGATTATGTAAATGGAAAGTGTGCACACTGCACCAACTACAAAATTTTAAATCCAAGGTTTCATTTCTGTTAGAGACCATAATATGTGATAAATTGAATTTAAAATTAATTATTTAATAGACAACAACGCTCAGGAATCAGTTCTTCAGTCACATCCACAGTACAAGTATTCAGTGGCTATGGTTGACCAGTGACAAACAGTGGAAAACAAGCAAACCAAGCATGTCAAGGGTTGTAGCAAGTTCTATTGGATGGCACTGAATTGGAAAATGATAGATATTTGTATTAGCCCTTTTTCAAAAGAAACAATACTTCTTGGAATACAGTTGATAAAGTGGTGCATAATCTCTCTATCATCTCTTATCAGTCACCATGGAAAGCTTGTGCTCCTTCCATCACCACAAGTCCAGTGAGAGCATCATTAAGACACACGGTGACAACAACAGGGAGATTACCTGATAGTTCTGACTTCAGTAAACAACAGGCTGCTTCAGTACTGTAAGGGGAGTACACTGGGCTTTCAGGCACATTAGCTTGTAAGAGTAATTATTTGCATTGAAATGTGTTTATCTTAATATCTGTTAAATTGAGTCTATGTACCTAACATGATGAAAGACTTTTTAAGAAATTACCTCACCATCTTCTGTGTCTTCCATTAATGCATATTGTGTGTCTCTAGGAGAGATATACTGTTATTTTGCTATGATATAACTCCAGCCACTTACATAGGAAACATATTTCATATTGATAACTATTTTAGTCTATTCCTCTCACAATATTACATTAGACCATATCAGGTCCTGTAAGTGAGTTATTAAACTCTGCTACTCGACTTCAAATCTACAATCCAACTGAGAGTAAAACAGATGTTTTAAGAGCTAAGGCCATGGAAAGGATATGCCCCATCAGTCACTTCTCTGAGGACTAGGATTCCCGTGTTCTGCCAGGGCCATCACTGTTTTCTCTCAGTCGAATCTGAAAAGCCTTAACAGCCATCACTGGTACTACTCGCTAGTGTCTAGGACTCTCATCATGACATATGTTCACGCATTGATCAAAATCTCTTTGAAGAATCTTGCTGTAAAGGTAGAGCTCAAATCTCAATTAGACTTTATTGCAAAAAAAATCCATTTCTATCTTAACTGGACTGGGCTTTAATAAATTTGAAACATACTCACTTTATGATATTGCAATCTTCTATGAAATGTATTTCTTGTGGTTTGTGCTGATTACAACTGGCTGTAGTGCAACTTAAAATGTGCTACTCTGCTTTCACCTGTTTTTATTGTTTCAGGATCTTGTGTGGTTTTGTTTTGTTTTGTTTTGTTTTGTTTTGTTTTGTTTTAGCTACTTAGAGTCCCTTTTATTCCCATATACATTTCAGTGTAATTTTTAAAATACTTATTCATTTTAATTTAAAAAGCAGAGTTTACAGAGAGGAAAGAGAGAGAGATGGGAGAGATCTTCCAATTGCTGGCTCACTCCCAAAATGGTGACCATGGCCAGAGCTGGAATGGTCTGAAGCTGGAATAAAGGATCTTCTTTCCAGTATGTCACATGGGTAGAAGGGCTCAAGGACTTAGGGATATCCTCTGCTGCCTCACCAGACCAAAACAAAGAGCTGAATTTGAAATGGAGCAGCCAAGACATGAAGTGGCAACCATATGGCTGCAGTACCACTATCACAGTTCCTGTTTAAGGATTTTGTCATAAAATCATGCTGTGTTTTATCAACTGTTTTCTCTGTATCAATTTAAGATTATCACAATGTTTTTATTCTTGCTTGTTAATGTAACTGCATGCGTTGAGTCATACAAGGAAGGAATCCCCCTTGATCTTGGTGAATTATCTTTCTGTTATGTTTTTGTGAATTCTATTAGCTAATATTTTGGTGAAAAATACTTCATCTGTTTTTATCGGTGATATTGATCCACAACCTTCATACTTTTTTGCACCAAAATAAAACCTTTTTCGAAAATATTTTTTGTTATTGTATGATACAATTCCATAGGCCCTGGGATTTCCTTTCCCCCTTCCCCAACCCTATACACTTTATTATTACAAAAACCTAACCCTGTATTATTACAATATCACAGTTCTTCATGAACGGTCCTAAGTCCATCATTCTGCTTTTTAAGTGTATCCTAACATTGTGGGTATGGACAATTGCAGAGAATCCTGCATGCTATTGTGAAGATATATTTAAGAGTTTCATTGGAAATCCATCCTTAATCTGGAAGTAGAGATGAACACTGCATTGTATCCTCATATCTAGATATGAGAGTCTCCATTACACAGTTACTACACATCCTCCTCAACAACAGGAAGAAAAATAGACATTTACAGCACCATGAAGTTAAGTAACATGCTACTGAATGACTAACGCATCACTGAATCAATGAAAATCAAGGAACTTCTTCAAGAGTATGATGATCTAGGAGACAGTGAGAAATTTAACATGAGAAAGAAAATGTTTTGAAAAATATGAAAACAAAACCAATGGCATAAAAATCCATGAGAAATAGTTTCTGCTGATCTTTGTGAGATGTGTCTTCTGTAGACAATAGATAAATGGGCTTTGCTTTTGATCCAGCCTAATAATCCATGACATTTATTGATGTGTTTAAACCATGTACATTCAGGGTAGTATGGATAGGCGGTAATTTGATCCTGTCATTTTAACAGTGGGTTGGTTATTCATTGTTTTAGTCTTCTGTTGTCATTTTACTGGGATCTTCTTCACATTAGCCTTTGGATTAGGTAGGTGCTATTCCTTTTCTCTGACAAGAGAACATCTTTAAGTATCATTCGTATGACAGGTCTGAAAGAGGACTATTCTTTTCACTTTTTTTACTGTGGAAAATTTTTATTTCATTTTTAATTGACAAAATAAAGCTTTGCCTGGTACATTATTCTGGGCTCACATTTTTTTTTCCTTTTAGAATTTGGAATGTGTTGCTCTGTTCTCTTCTGGCCTGCAGATTCTTCTGAGATGTCACATGTGAGTCTGATTGGGGTTCCTGTGTATGTCAATTGATTTTTTCATGTACACATTTAAGAATAGTTTTCTTATGTTTGATTGAATAGAGCTTGATGTGTCATGGTGAAGATTGCTTTCACTCAATCTTAGTAGGAGTTCTGTGCCCCTCCTGTATGTTGTGTCCCACTTCTTTCTCCGTATTAGGGAAGTTTTTCTTTATTATTTCATTGAATATCTTTAAATCTAGCTTATTTTTCTGTACCTTCTGGAACTCCCATAACTCTTCTATTTGGCCTTTCAACAGTTTTTCCTAATACTTGAATCTGTTTTGGTTTTTTTGTTTTGTTTTGTTTTGTTTTGTTTTAGCTTGACCCTACTCTGTTTCCAGCTTTTTGTTTGTTTCCACACTGTAGCAATTCTGAGATTCTTCCTTCTGCCTCATTACTCTATTGCTGATGTTTTCCATGAATTTTTTTTTGCTCCATTGTGTCTTTCATTTTTTATAATTCTGCTTGATTTTGTTTGAGTGATGCTATTTTATGTGTGCTGTTTTCCTTAAATTCCTGTATGTGCTTCTCATTGCTGATTTATAACAGGCTTTTAAGTTCTTTATCCCCTATTTCCTCCGTGTATTCCTCAGTTAATTCTGAGGTTGGCAAAGCCTTTGCTCCCTTGCAGGATGGGGGTTGGGGAGTGGTTGTCAATAATACTCATTGTGCTTCTGTCTCTTCTTTTGCTCTTGTTCATTGCACTTGTGGTTAGCAGATTCTTCTCCTTAGGGCAGCTTTCTAAGCTGTGTCATCCACAAGTTTACAGGTCAATTTTACTGATTGCACTTGATACCCGGTTCCTTGCTTGCAGTCACTTGTGCCACTCCCTCCAATGAGTTTGAGGCATGCGCTCCTGTGTTAGACTTATACCACAGCCTATGAAGCCCAGCTCCTGGCTCAACACTCTCCATCTCCTGTGACTGTGTGCTGTGGCTGCATTGCTGTCTACATAACCTTGTTCCCTTTTCCAGTTTGAGCATTTCCCAGGATCAGGGAGACACCAGCTGTCCTAAATAATTAGCTTGTTGGTAGTGCTGATATTGCCGAAATCTTCTGACTGTTAGTTCTGAGGGCCAGTTGGATCTATTTTCAGTAGGACCTGTAGGATGCCATACCGGTACCATTTTCCCTGTGGGATCAGTGCAATGCACTTAGCTGGAAGTAAGTTCGTTCCCCGCTCAGTGCATACACTGCTCACTGACGCCTTCTCCAATCAATTATAATAGATTGTATGCAACCAGAATCCACATCCTTAAAATTTTCAAACTTGTTGATATTTGCTGTTTTTAATAATTCTTTATGCTTCTTTTTTATTTCTGTTCTTTTTTCATACACTTTTTACCTACAATTTTATTGAACTTGGTCTTCTCCCTTTGTGACTATTTCAGATACTGGTTCTTAAAAAATTTTCTCATTTCAAAATCCAATTTTTAGTTTCACTGACAATTTGTAACTTTTCATTTCAATGTTAGTCAGAAATTCAATTATCAAAGTACTGTTGCAATTGGTAAATATGGTGTTATTTTAGAAGCAAGTTACAGTAAAGTTGGCATTCATTATAGATTTAAAAGTATACAAACATATGGTAAAATATATTCCACTTGATTATTATGGTAATCACCAGTTTTGTCTCCATCATAAAAATTACCATAGTTTTTTTTTTAGCATTTTAAGACAGTTGACGTCATTATAATACCAAAACATTATGAGAATTTCAGATGAAGAAATATGTGTGTTAATAGTGTTTATTGATAGAGTAACATCAGCTGGCAAAACCAACCATGATTTGCTCCTAAGACAAATTTTTTAATAAAAGGGACAAATTCCAGAACAATAAGTAGGTAAAACATAAAATAGCATTGAATTACTGTAAAGTGCCACTTTGGATATGGAATTTAATGCAGGTACTGCTAAAACAACGAATATCACTCACCAAATATCACTCTCCAATAAGGAGGTGATAGTTCTAGAAGTCCTATCAAATGGTGAAGTCTTTATTGCTAATTTCAAATGTTACAGAACATTAGGCTTTAAAGTCCTAATTTTAATACTTTGCTGTAGTGGCTTAAGGATGGTGAAACTCGGGTACTCTGAATGCAGTGGGTCTTATCAGAGAGCAAGGAGCGGAGGACACATTGTTCACGCTTTTCTAAATCCCCATTAGATAGGATTGTCTGCGCTCTCACCTCCTAACCTTGTGTGGTCAAATATGGATCACATCTGTTATTTTGCCCTTTATATTCAACAATATCATGTTTGTTTTTCCCATTTCTTCCATTTGAAACATTCTTCATATTAAATACTATTTTTAAACACACAACATTAAAGGATAAATTTAGCAACTAAATTAAAACTGAAGGGGCATTTATACATAAATCATTTTTTTATACTTCAGAAATGTTTCATTTACAAACCCCTGAAACAAGCCGAAGTTCATAGTACCCAGTAATACTTTGTACGCTAAAATGCTGATCAACATTATTTCTACAAAAAGATATTTTAATGTAGTACCTTCTGAATGTTCTCGAGGGATCAGCATAAAAGCATTACATTAATGTGGAAATACCAGGTTACAAATGTAAGGTAACTGTCAAATGTCATATTTCTGGCTTACCAGAAAACCTAAGAGTGGTGTCAAGCTTAACAACTTGGTTAAGTGAAGCAAGAAAATGAGTAGAGGAGTCAGAGAGTTACACAAAGATTTAAGAGTTCAGATAATCCTTAGCCCTTCTGAGAAACTATAATGGGGAGACACTTAGTGAATATTTCTGTAACATGGCAGTGTCAGTCCGTTATAGCAATCATTGTTTTGACGTAAACAATTACCACTGCTTTTGCTCACTGGAAAACGGGATTCAGTCACTACTTACTAAACTGATAAAGACAAATCCCTCACAGTCAACAAGACAGTTTCATTCCAAAAGATTAAGGAAAAGTATACTTGTTACTCATGATTACTTTTAGATGTAACTGAAACTACACTATGTAATCATGCTATTGTGCATAGTTAATTCCAGTTACCATTTTTTATACCAAACAGTCATCAACTTCACAAACAGTATGCACCAAAAGAAGTATAATGTTCTAGCAAAAGATTACACTTAATTTTCTTTTAAAGATAGAAGAACTAAGTTTAAGGAAAAACTTGCTTTTCTTGATATTTCATTTCAAAATAACTGATACAATTTCAACAAAGAAATAATTATATATTTTGCCCAACATCAAATAACCTGCAAAAAGACTCTAAGAAAGATGCATTTCTTGTTCAATTTCCAAAAATAAAGGCTTTCTAATTGAAAGTGTTTTTAGTTTCCTCACTCTCTAAACATTAAAAACAAAAACAAAAAGCCGTACAAACAATGCTCTCTCTCCTTTGAATAGCTCACATTTGATTGTCACATATAGTGTGTTTAGCACCAACACTTAATCAAATCCCAAAGATGTTTACTTCCCAAGACCTGACAGTCTTCCATTCAAACTATTTAGTTTGTTTCCATGGCAACACTGTGGGATTCCTTAGCTACCATAAGTAGCATTAGCTGACTGCAGAATTTCTCAACCTGCTTTACATCTTGAGCTTGATCTGTTCTATACACCAAACAAGCTAAATCATCTGTTACTTTAATACACAAACTTCCGCCAGAACGTCTCTATTTGAAAACCACACGTGCCTTCATGGGGTCAGCGAGGTAGAGCTTCTCGGTGGTGTGGCTGGCCTCTTCCCATGTCTGGTGCTTAGGTATGGTGGCCAACAATGACTCAGGAGGGAATGAGGCAGCCGCAGGGACCACCTATTGCGCCGCCTACCCACCTGTTCCCGGGCTGCCTACCGGTGCACTGTACCTGCTGCCGTAAATCATTCTAAAAGCAAATGTTATTTAAAAGTTTTGAAGGGAATCAGGAATATTAGTGATGGTGATAACTTTTCTATCATGCATATTATTCCCTTTTGGTATTGCAAAGTATTTCCCTCCTACTTCTGCAAGGATTTCAATATACTTATCAATATTAAAAGTTAATCTTATAAGCCTATACACTAAAACTAAATTCATTTTAAGAATGAATTTGGGAGCTGGCTCGATGGCGTAGTGTCTAAACCCTCGCCCTGCAACTGCCAGAACCTCCTATGGTTGCTACTTGGTGTCCCTGATGCTCTACTTTCCAACCAGCTCCATACTGTGGCCTGAGAAAGAAGTGGAGGCCAGCCCAAAGCCTTGGGACCCTGCACCCATGTGGCAGACCCAAATGAAGCTCCAGGCAAATGGCATCAGATCAGCTGAGTTCAAGCCATTCTGGCCATTTGGGAATGAACCATCAGACAGATGATCTGTTTCTTTGTATCTCCTTCTCTCTGTATATCTGCCTTTCCAATAAAAATTAATAAATCTCTTTAAAAAGTAGTTGAACTTATGTAGCATGCTTTCATGTAATAATCATAGGCTAATAATTTTGAAAAAATGTAATATATAATTGCAAACAGTATTTCTGGATACATTTTTGTAGGCAGAAAAACATGGCATCAATCACTATAATAAAAACTTGTTTTCATTGATACCTGTTAAAAACTCACTATTGTTTAGTATTAGAATATTGCCTGTTTTATATTGCCATAAGATAAAATGTTGTGAAATTTTCTAAACTATCTTAAAATATTTCCAAACATTGGAGAACAAAACAAATATTTTGGAAAATATACTGAATTAGCTCAGGTTTGGTAAAAATAATGAAATAACATTTCATTGAAATATATAATGTAAATTGTATATATGTTAGAATGAGTGGAAATTTGTGAATTTCAAGCTTAAGCATATAGAAAAGATGTACAGTTTTACAAATATGTTCACTTATGCAATTATATAATTCATAAAGTTGATCATTTCTGTCTAGATGGTTTAATGTAGAGGATGGATATCATAAGCAGAGAATTTTACTATTATTTCCCTACTAATAATCTAGCTTTATCTTAGAAACCATCTGCTCTTAGAGAACTTGTTCTAGATACAGAGAAATAAACTCAATACTAAGCCTCTGTTATGAATTCCTAAGATGTGGTTATAGGGAATGGTTGGCACCAGCTCACCTCCTTCCAGGAACAGAAGCATCAGACCTGTCCTTGGCATCCTTAGAGTAACAGTCACCCCAGGAAAAACATGAACTTCCTGGATTTCTGAGAAGCAGCAGAGAGCAGCTGGTTCTGCTCTTCTCCCGTTTGGACTCATTCCTCCAAGGCAGGCCTGCCTGGGCGGGTTGTCTGCTCTCAGTCCCTGTTAACAGAAAAAAGTGAAAGAGCAAGTTTGATTTCAGGACAAGTACAAAGCACAGCTGATTTCTCAAATTATCCCCATTTGCTCTAGGTGACTCCTGGGAACATTCCCACTGGGTCTCCTGTCCTGTCAACATCTCACTGAAAGGACACAGCACGGGTAAGTCAGGTAACTGTCCCCACCCCCAATCATATTCATGAAAGAGATTTTCTGCAGGCGACACATCCCTGAGCCAAGGACTCTGCACTGGGAGCAGAACACAGGCTGCATTTCCTCCACTTTCCTCTACTGCAGTTTAAGTGCATTTCTGAGGGCAGGATGATGAACTTTACAGCACGGGGACCCAATGTCATGATAACTTATTCCGAAGACATCATACTCGGTCTCCAGTATTGGGCCACATCCTCCTGAGTCTCCACTGCCAGCTTCACTCACTCAGTCATTCTTACTCCACACTGCTTTTGATTTTTACAATTAAATACTTACAATTTATTTAATAACCACCAAATTAAGCCTGCACTAAGAACTCAGTGATTCATAAAGGCTGTCTCCAGACATTTACAGCACCATGTGTTCATTCACAAGTGAACTACAGTCTAATAAAAATAACTAAACAAAACCTAAGATTATTCTTCACCATCTGAATATGTGCTTTTTACTGGAAGACACCCACAGGACCCTAACCATACAAAAAAAAAATCTGACTTCATTTTGCCTTCATATTCAACCTGGTGATTGAAATTCTCTGAATGTTGCCTCATTTTCAGTTCTGGCTGATTCACAAATCCCTTAATGATTAAATAAATAGACTCTGCTAAACAGATTTTCTTTAATATGTTAACAGAGTCTGAGCAATTCTACTCTATCGCTATTCAGTACAAAAGAGCCTTCGGATCCTCCCTCACTCAGAAGAGGAGATTAAATCACCACGTGACAATCAGGAAACATGGTGCTTTGGAAACCTGAGGGAGCTTCTTACCTAGGTGCCGTAGGACACATTTCACAGGGTGCTGTTCATGCTGGCATTTCACCTTCCCAGCTCATAGTAACCAGATACAGCAGGACGCAGGAGCATCCTCCAACACATGGCAACACCACCCTGAAGCATAATTGTGCCTTACTCACCAAGTGGCTATAGACCACCTAAAGACATACTAAACTCAAGGAAGATAGGTCTTACATCTTTTCCCCTTTGTCTGGACTGCAAAAGAATCTCAGATGCCAACATCACCTGTAACAAGAGCTGTTAACTGAATGTTCTTGATCATACCAGAAAAGCACGACTACATGGGTATATCAAAACAAGTCAAGCAGCTATTTTACTTCAGCAGATTTTCTGTAATCTACACATGAGGAAAAGTCATTATCACCAACCAAGAGAGTAAAAATGCCATAAATGGGGTGGAATTTAGAAATAGTACTGGAAATGAGTTTCTCCTGCATCTACAGCCCATGAAAAATCACTGTGATTTAAGTTCATCATACAATCCTTTACCTCTCTCTCTTTTTGTAAGGTACTGGTATAATTCTATTCAATAGATGTAAGATAGATATTTACTTGTTAGTCTGGCCCAATTCCTGAAAACTCATGTGAGGATTTATCTGTTATGCTAAAATGTATTATTTACCAAATGGAATCTGTAGTCTCAACAAATGTAGATAACGCACATAAGCAGGATCTATTGAAATAAGAAAGCTTATAGAAAAATCATTTGTGTTATTAGATAAGTAAACATGTGTTCCCATTGGAAATATTAAAGTACAAACCCCCAAAAATGTTGACTATATATGACTTTATTTCACAGATCTTTGTAAAATGTAAAGTACATTGACATGCCTGTATATTTACATCCTATTTATTATTATTCATGCTTTTCAAATTCCATTTCATTGATTTCTTATCTATTCTTTTTCCCAGTACCAGTTTTGTTTATAATTACCCAGTAGTACGTCTTGAAGTCTGGCATTAAGGTGCTTCAAATTTTGTTTTTTTATTATTTAAGATTGTATTTGCTACTTGGAATTTCTTGTATTTCCATAACAATTTAAGCATACTTTTATCTAAATCTGAGAAGCATGTCCTAGGTACTTGGAATAGGACTGCACAGCATCAGTAGACTATTTTCTGTAACATAGACATTTTTGATATTAAGTCAACCAGCACATGAGTATAAATGATTTTACTTTTTTGGTGTCTTCTATTTATCTTTTCAATAGTTTCTAACAATCATAATAGTGACCCCTTAAATCCTTGGATAAATTTATTTACTGTGTTTAATTTTTTAACTATTGTAAATGGAACTGATCTTACAAGTTCTTTCTCAGCCATAGAATTGTTTGTGAATGTAATGAATACCCATTTTGTGTGTTCATCCTGAAACTTATCAAACTCAATTATGGGTTCCAACAATCCCCTAGAAATTACACACAGAAACAGAGAATAATTTCACAATAATAAAAGAATATGACAGAAATTTTCCTTGTAGAGGAGCAAAGGAAATGCAAACAAGCATATTTATGCAAAAAGGCGG
The DNA here is from genome assembly GCF_017591425.1 of Ochotona curzoniae. Lineage (NCBI taxonomy): Eukaryota > Metazoa > Chordata > Mammalia > Lagomorpha > Ochotonidae > Ochotona > Ochotona curzoniae. The sequence continues at coordinate 46,301 of NW_024465379.1, forward strand.
GACCAAGTAATTTCAAACCAATAATATCCTTGAATGTAAATAGCTTAAATTATCCAATTAAGAGATACAGGCTATATGCAAGAACTGAAAGAAAAAAAACTTATGTATTTGCTCCCAAATGGAAACACCTCAACATGAAGCAAGACACATACTGGAAGTTGAAGGATACAAAATTATATTCCATGTTAATAGAAAGTAAAAAAGACCATAATTGCCCATTCTAATATCAGACAAAATAGACTTCTAACACAAAAACTGCTAAGAGACAGAGAAGGCATTATATAAGGATTAACAGAGGAATATGTGATTATAATGAATGGCACCAAAGCCAGGTTCCTGGTTCATTAAAAAATATGTATGTTAGTGGATCCAAATGAAGACGTGAAATTTCAATGCAGTGAAACTGGGGGACGTCAACACCCTAGTTTTGTAAATGGAAAGTTCAAGTAGACATAAAATCAAGAAAGAAAAAGAGTTCATCGATGCTAAAGACCAAATGTCTGCAAAGCATTTCATGCCACAGTTGCAGGCATACATTCCTTTCTTCAGTACATGAAATTTTCATTAGGATAGACCATATGAGAGAACATAAAGCAAAACTCAGCAAATTAAAAACCAACAATGAAGTCACTATGAGTTATCTTTCCTGATACAACATAAGCAACTCTGGACAACACACAATCACATGAAGAATGAATACATGGTGCTGAATAATGTGTCACAGAAAAAATGAAAATGAATAATCGATATGCCGAAGGGAAAATGCAGTGGGCAGCTTCAGCAGGCTTGTGAGACATAAGAATAAATATTAGAGGTAAAAGACAAATGCTTGGAAATACAAGCTAATGCCTGAAAGAAAAATGAAAAAAAAAGGGAAAACTCTAACTAATGCTCCAGATTTGTGAGACATGATCAAGTGACCAGACATACATATCTTAGGATTCCTGCAGGTATGGAAAAGTAAAACGGATTAGGAGGCCCCAAATAACAGAAAACTTCCTGATGTGGATAAATGGGACACGAAAGTACCATGAAGCACACAAAACCAGTAAGCATGGTCAGAAACAAACTTCACTTTGACATATCACAGTCAAACTTTGCACTATAAAACATACTGAAAAGCTTTGAAAATATCCATGAAAGAATACACCAGATTTTTTCAGGGTATCCCAAATTAGGTTACTACTGTTACCTTATAGAACCTTATGGGCAAGGAGAGAACGAAGACAAATAGTGCAGGTCCTTAAAAAAAAAAAAAAACTGTCAACCAGAATAGTGTACGTAGCAAAACAAAAACAAAAAAAAAAAAAAAGAAAGAAAGAAAGAAAAGCAGTCTTATTCGAAATCCAAAGCATTGCATGTGTTAGATGAAGAACATCACAAAGAACATTAATATTCAGAGGATGAAATTCTACATGAATTCCTAAAAAAAAATTATGATTGAATTTCAGCACATTCTGATTTACTTCAACAAAGATTTGAAAATCCAACTTTGGGGCCCGGCGCAATAGTGTAGCCTTTAAGTTCCTCGCCTTGAATGCGGTGGGATCCCATTTGGACGCCAGGTCTAATCCCGGCAGCTCCGCTTCCCACGCAGCTCCCTGCTTGTGGCCTGGGAAAGCAGTCAAGGATGGCCCAAAGCCTTGGGACCCTGCACCGTGTGGGAGACCAGGAGAAAGTTCCTGGATCCTAGCTTCGGATCGGCTAAGCACCGGCTGTTGCGGTCACTTTAGGAGTAAGTCATCGGATGGAAGATGTTCCTCTCTGTCTCTCCTCTTCTCTGTATATCTGACTTTGCAATACAAATATGTAAATCTCTAAAAAAAATCCAAGTTTGAAATTCATCTAATGTGTTACATAAATCAAACCAACAAATTATAAAAACTTAGTATCAAACTGTAATGAAATAAATGGAAGGTAGGTCTTAAGAGATTCAATATCACCATGGTGACAACCGTCCCAAATGCATCTAACTTTTAACTAAATCTATTAAATTTACACTGTTTGTTTTTGCTTTTGTTCCTTATCTTAAGGTTAAGAAAAGTTAATAACAACCGAATGGTGTTAGTACCTACAAAGAAATAGCAAGAGTAACAACAAGGGAATTCTCTGCCTTTAAAATAGGTACAGTTCCTTCTTTACCATTGGGAACTGAATAGGTAAAAATTACTAAAGGCATGTTAAAATATGAGCTGCGGGACTCAAAAATATTACATCCTAAAATCTGCCCTGACTGAAATGACTTCAGACTTCACCATCTTCAACTAATGTTTAGAATAAAGATCCATAAAAGTGTCCTTTTCAGTCCGGTTCAAACTAAGAGATCATCCACAGGAGAACATAAACAGTCTGCATGGGAACTATCGATGGAATTTGAAAAATATCCACACTGTCCGGAGGAATGAAGGGTTCTTGTACGTTACCTTCCTCCTCCTGATTTCCAAATAAAAATGTTCCTTGGAAATCATTATTCTCCTCACTAGGCATATATGATTTTTAACCCTCGTGGCTGGTTTTCTACATCAGTTTCAGATGAACAGGAATACTCTGATTGCTCTGGTTATTGCAACCGAGAATAACACAATACTTCCTGCAAATCCAGCCTTCCCCCGCACCCCAAGCAGCAGCAGCAGCAGTCATGTACAAACCCCATCACAGCGCAACATTCCCTGCCGTGTCAGAGACTGAACTGTGCTCATGTCTGCTCCTTGTGGAACAAGGCTGTCCTCCCTCTCCTGAACACAGATCCTACCTGCAGGGAAGGGCTTGCAGAGTCCTCTGGTTTACTGCGAACCCGGAACCCCCGTTTCGGAGTCTGGGGCCACCATATCCTCCTCTGGGTACCACTGTCCACCACATCTGCCGTGGTCTCCCTCAGTACCCTGCAGACCCTGTCAGGTGGTTGTGGGCCTTCCTCCTGCCCTCTCCAACTTCTGAGATCACCTCCCATTATGAAATAACCGGGCCTGGAGAGCTCGGGCAAACAGTCTACTACCCACAGACGCTCAGCACGCAGTGCCCAGCACAACAAGGACCAAAGACAAAGCAGGGGTTCCCTGAAGTCCCCAGGGCACAAGGGCTGCAGACAGGGCATGCTGAGTGTTGGTTACCAGAATCCCCGCATCCGGGGGGCTACACTTTGGAACTGAGTTTCCCAAAGATAAACAGGCGGAGTCACCCTGAAGGCTTAAGCCAGCTGCACTGAGAGCGAGTCTGTGAAGTCTGGCTTGAGGAGGTAGACTGAGACCTCTTTGCACAGAGCGGTCTCCAAGGTGACTGTGGGACCGGCCTTTCTGGACATCTTTATGACGTCGCAAAGTGTTGTGTGACTCTGTCGTGGGTGCCTGGATACCGGCTGTGCCACAGGCTGGCCTCTGAGAAAACATTTTTTTCTGCTCAATTATCAGGCTGACCTCACCTCCAAACACAAAATTAACCCAAAGTTACTGGCTCCTCAATCTGACTGCTGCTGCTCTGCCCATTACTATTCATTTCACTTTGTTTCTCCTGCTATCCTAAGCTAAGGGTGCTGGAGCACATGGGCCTGTCCTTAATTATATACAGGGTCTTCGAAAATGTCAGTCGAGTGGCATATTGGGAAAGCCAAATCAAGCAGCCTGAAATCAAATTCAAAATCAGAACTCCAAGGAGGAATTCCGCCATGGCCTGTGGGTATCCAAGTAGCATTTAACCACTTGTAGCTCTTGGGCTTCACAAACCCAGAACGCCGGGCAGGACAAGCAAGGCACACGACGGGACTTTATTCCCACGAGAAGGACTGCTGCCGGGCGGAGGGACAGCTGGAGGGCAGGGAACAGCTGGAGCGGAGACAGAAAGAACAAAGGAAGCAGGGAACTTTAAAGCCTACAGGTGGGTACAGGGAGTGCAGGATTAGGGAGGGAGAGAGGCAGCTGTAAGTGGACAACAGTGACACCTATCTCAGGGCATTGATGAGGTCTTATCAAAACTAGATCACCTATACTGATGTTTTGAAATGTGTCGTGTGTGTGTGTGTGTGTGTGTGTGTGTGTGTGTGTGTAGTAGACTCAGTTTCAGATTTTCCGTTTGGCATTCCCAGCAAAACTTTATGGAAGATACTTCTTTCTCCTTCTGTGAATATTTGCTGAAAACAAGTTTGCTACAAATGTATTGGTTCAATTGTGTGGTTTCTATCCTATTCAGCTCCACTAGTGCATGTGTCTGGTTTTGTGCTATTTTTATTAAAATGCCTTTGCAGCATGTCTTGAAATCAGGTAGCTTGATGCTTTTAGCTTCGTTATTTTTGTTCAAAATTGCTTTAATTGTGGGAGATTTTTGTCCTTCTGTCCTAAGTTTGATTTTTTGTTGTTACTTTGTTTTGTTTTTAGTTCAGCAAAGTACATCATTGGTATTTTTGTGGGGACTAGTGAACCTGTACTTTTGGCAGTGCAAATATTTTAGTAATATTAATTCTTCCAAAACCCATGAACATGGGGCACCTTTCCACTGGATGTATGTGAATATGTTTAATTTCGTCATTAATGCATTATAATTCTCATGTTCATATCTCCCATTCTTTGTTACATTCATTATTTATCCTAGTTTTTATAGCTATGGAGAATGCAACTGAATCGAAATTTCTTTCTCAGTGAGTTCATTTTAGACATTTGATGCTTAAAAATACTACTGATTTTTACTTGTGATCTTGTGATATAATCCATGAATCAACCATCCATAAGAGACTGATTATTTATAAATTGCCTGGGAAGGTTAATGTCCCTTTTATCACTGTTATCGGTATTGTCCATAAATAACAAACATCTAGTCCTCATTGTGCCTTCATAGGGCCCTGGGATACTATAATGAACTTACAACGAAATGATTAACAATCTCTTACATGGTTGAAAGACACTCTAGCAGTAGGATGATGGAATAGGGAAAATGCATCAAAGGCACCCATTGTGAGACTGGAAGGGAGAACAGAGCAGATAGGAGGGAACTTGGGGGAGGGGAAAGGGAGACCCCAGCACCAACTGAACTGCATTAAAAAGCAATTAATGATTAAAAATAAATAAACAATTCTGATTTTTGCACTGATTTTGTAATTGAACACTTTGAATGAATTCATGTGTCCAGTCTTAACACTTTTGGCAGAGTTCTTAGGTTTTTATGAACATTGTCATGTTCATTGTCAAACAGAAAAAAAAATCGGCTTCTTCTTTCTAATTATTTGCCTTTTATATTTTTCTCTTGCATAACTCCATTTCATTCTACTTACTCACAAAAACTAGACTCTATCAACTATACCCTCTAGCCATGCTGGAACACATCCAGCCAGCCAGTTGGGATAACAGAGGCCTATGTGAGCCTGTTGACAAGAGGTTCCAGGAAGAGGAGACAAAGGGAGAGCCCCTGGGCCAGAATCAGCACTGCCCTCAGTGACTCCTTTGAGGAACATCTGTGTTCTAGTTACACAATTACCCAAGAACAAAGCAGTACTCCTTATCAGTACATCAAATGTGCTCTGATCAAGGTACCTTTTCAGCTTCGAGCTCTCTGCTTACATGAGACATGAGCTATTAATTAAGCTTGGTAATTTTGACCTAAGTTTGACCTGTTGGAAAAAAATCAGACAGCTTGGTCATTAGGATTAAAGGTTTGGGCTACTTTTGATATGCTTACAAGTGAAGGAAAATGGGAAAGCACTGAACACCAGACTGCGCAATTCAACGTATCCAAAAAATAATTTTTAAAACTTGGGAAAAGATTCATGCAGGATCTGACTAGCTTAGCAGTTACACAAAAACTTTGCAAGGACCTGTGGACCCTTATTCAGATTTCATGGATTGGCTTTAAAAACTTTTTACTTTGACAATTGCTCTATGATAATGCAAATTTAGATAGCCAAAGTATTATAAAGCCTCAAAAGGAGGAGGGAAATTTACTGGAGTGTATGAATTATTTTAAAACGTTGGTACTATTCAGCATAAGGTCAAAATTACTGCCCCTCTAAGTTTGATATGGAAGGGAATTTCCCAGCAACTTCTTTTTTGGCTTGTTGGGGCTAGATATCCCTCCACAGTAATATGTTTGTTTGTTGTTTGCTTGTGTGTTTGTTTGTTTGTTCATTTGTTTTTGCCAGCAGGAAAATCCTGGGCAAACCCTGGTTCCTGAAAAAATTAAGAAACAAAAATATGGAATTGTCTGGAGCTATTGTGGGTATCTCTGCCACTGACCTGCTTGCTCTGTATGATTTAACTATATATCCTTTTCAATGCCCATATAAAATCCCCTTGAGACACTGGGGACCAATCCCTTCTGGAACTGTGGGCCTGATTTTGAGCAGAAGCATCCTGTCCCTAAAAGGTATCACTGTACATACAGCAGTAATTGATGAGGATTCCACTGGTGAAATTACTGTTATGATGACTATACCTTTGGAATGGACTTTTTAAAAGGGAGATAAAATTGCATAGCTTGTTATTATTCTATGACTCCCCAAAAAGAAAAAGATTATATCAGCATCAGGGAGGATTTGGCAGTGCAGATGCTGTGATTGCCTTCAGCACAATGCTTCATGAGTCTGAAAAGCCACTACTGGATTTAGGGATGTAAGAAAAGACTTTTACTGGGTTCTTGATACTGAAGCCAATGTGGTCATGATAATGGAGAGTGAATGGTCTGAGAAGTGACCCCTGCAAGAGGCAGGGCAGAGTTAATGTGACTGGGAGAGAAAAGCAGTTCTCAGGGTGGCTCAGTAGTCAAAAACTTCAGCCTTTAGTTACTGAAATCCCATCAATTTATGAGGATGAGACTTTCTAAAACAGACAAATGTACAACTTTATTCACCCCCTTTCTCAAACATATTCACGGATGGCAAGGCATACCATGACTAAATTGGGTTAGTAAAGGAGGAAAGGTTTAGGTAAATATCAGCCAGGAATGACAGAGCCACGTAGTCCATGTGCTAACCCACATCGGCAGGGCTTGGGTTTTCCACAGATTTCACAGGGGATGTTGAAGCAATCAAGCCAAGCCTGTTAAAATGTAATGGAAGTTCAAAACACTGGTATGGAATTCTCAATGGCCTCTAAATCAAGAGAAATGACAGGCTTTTCAAGGATTAGCACAAGAACAATTAGAAAAGGGACACACACAAAAAACTTCTTTCTCTTCAAGGAATCTTTCCATGCTTCTCATTAAAAAGAAGTCAGGGAAGTAGGAATTGTTCATTGATTTACAAAATGCAAATGCCACTGTTGTTGCTCTGGCTCCTTTGCCACCTGGACTGCCATCTCTGACACAGTTCCTAAAGATTGGAAACTTAATGTGTTACACTATTTCTATAATATTTTTGTCCATGAAACTGAGCGTGCCAAATTTTCTTTTTCTGTTCTGGCTTATAATAACAAGGAACAACGTCAATGCTACCAACGGAGATCTCCCTGAGAGGATGACTAATTTGCCTGCTATAAATCAATACCTTGTTGTGAGGGCAATAGATCCTTTTCACAAGGCTTTTCCATGTGTTGATCTTGTTTACTAGATGGATGATATTTTGCTTCCTGCTGCCTCTGCTGGTGTGCTGCAACACCAAGGTTATGCTGCTGCTCCAAGGGAATCTGCAGCAGCCTGTGCTTGTTATTGCTCCTGGAAAAGTGCAAAAAAAGAGATATGATGGATTATTTAGGACATGTGGTAGAGAGACGAATCATTAGACTCCCTAAAGTCTCATTGGAAAGTCAGCATTGAAAACATTAAATGATTATGAAAAGTTATTAGGAAATATTAATTGGCTACATCCTACATTAGGAATTCCTAACGATCAACTGCAGAACCTGTCCGCTACATTAGAGGGTGACCAGCACTGTACCGTGAGTACACTTTATGCCCCCTGGCGCCCCCCCAAAAAAATCACACATTTTTGAACAACGATTAAGGGAAGCATTGGCCCACAGGCTAATAGATAGATCTATGGAAAGTCAGATATACAGAGAGGAGGAGAGACAAAGATCTTCTGTTCATTGATTCACTGTCCAAGTGGCAGGCGCAGCCGGAGCTGCACCAATCTGAAGCCAGGAGCCAGGAGACTCTTCTGGGACTCCCAAGCAGGTGAAGGTTCCCAAGGCCTTGGGCCGTCCTCCACTGCCCTCCCAAGCCACAAGCAGGGAAATGCATGAAAACCAGGGCTACCAGGATTAGAACCAGCATCCATATGGGATCACAGTACATGCAAGATGAGGACTTTAGCTACTAGGCTATGGCAGGGGGGTCCAATTAATGGAACTTTTTACAGAAAAGTGAATTCATTGTTAATTCAACCCACTCCTATTCTCTATGCTCCTGTTTATTTTGTAGACAGATCTAGCATGGGAAAAGGCAGGATTTCTGGCTCTGATATGCATCTCAGTTACCCTCCCATATTCATTTGCCTCGAAGGCCAAGCTGTATATGTTCATAGCTTTACTAAAAAAATTCTTGTTAGCCCGAAGGGCTCAAGGGCAGGCAGAAAGCCAGTAAGTGGCACCAAAATTTTCCACTGAGAATAGCCATCCTGGACTCATTTAAATGGAAACAACCAATCAGAAGACAACACATAGCTTTACCTCGAGCTTCATCATTACCACTATGTAAGCTAGGCATGCCTCAGTCCTTCCTGACTTCAGCAGCCTGCTACCTTGCAGACTGGTGAACCTCGCCCAGGTGCAGATCTCAATAAACTCTTGCTTTCCCATCATTCTGGTCTTGGCAGTCCTGCTGTTTTATCTAACAAGTCTCAACAGCCTTTAATGTTCTATCTGATGTTCCGTATGCAGTCAGCTGTTCCCTAACACTGTCACTACAACAATCAAGACTAATGACACCGATCTCGTAACAGTGTCTACCTTTCTGCAACAACTGCTTCAACAGCATGCCTTGCCCTTGTACGCTGCACAAATTCATTCTCATTCAAATCTTCCAAGACCTTAAATAGCAGAAAACCCTCAAGTACATCTCTTCACCTGCCCTACTTTTTACTCAGCAAGGGTGAGATTTCTGGCCTACATTCCAATGCTCACTACAGGATACTCGCTCACTGGCCCCGTATTATTCAACTCCGCCCTGTTTGCCAACCTCTGCACTGTACTGATCACCTTGCAGGCTGCAATCCAAAGGACTGCAAACTAATCAGTTACAGCAATGTGACTTTACCCATGTCCCTTTCCCCAGACGCCTTTGGCTTGAGTGGCTATTGACACTTACTCCTGGTTCATTTGGGCCACCTTACATAAATCTGAATCTACCCAAGCTCTTATTTCTGCTTTTCTGCAAACTTTTGCAGTTTTGAGTGTTCCACAGAACTAAAAACTGATAATGGCCCTGCTTTTACAAACCACAAATGTTGGCAATCTTGCATTGAATGGCAGATTGAACATATTACAGAAATACATGATGATCTGCAAAGACAAGGCATAATTGAGACAACTCATCACACACTCAAACTCCAGCTATTAAAAAATAAAAAGGCGAGAGCTGTTCTCATTGCAAAATACATATTCTCTATTGCCCTATTTACACTGATTAAAAAATGTATCAAAAAGGACCTGTATCTAGGGCATCCCAACTCTCATCAACGCCAGAGTACCAAAGATGGCAGAGAATCTTCTACTGGTCATGACAGCGGTGCTTACTTGTGCTACTCTGGTATATGGGGAACACGTTTCATCGGCCCTACATTCCCAAACCATCTCTGAGTTGGTGGTGTAAACTAAGGATAGTGTATATATGCCCAGCCCCTGGCATTCTCCTGGGCATGGCTTCCCTGCAGAAGGCAAAATTATTCTTAGCATTTGAGATCTTGCCACTATGTATTGGACAGCATAAACAATCCCAGAGGCCCAGTCTCAGTCACAGGGATATAACATCCATGAAAGACTATATCTGTGTTTTATTGGGGCTCTTTCATTGGCTTTTCAGAAAGTCTGAAAGATAAGCACCGCGTAGGTAATCACACGAACAACACTGGACGGCCTAATGAGCCGGTGTGTGAAACAGTCACACGGAAATGCTGTAGTATTTCAACTATACATTGCTCTACTTGCGGGGGATGGTTGTGGAGTTTCCACTCTTACAAGATATCAATTTGTTGATTGGGGCCTCAGGGATTCTTTGTTTCAAACTGTTCTGATTATTTGTAGGAGGACATTGTGTCCCTGGAAGGTCAGCAGCACAGGATTGCAGTTCATTGGGCAGTATTTGCATAAGAAACAACCAAATAGCTATCTCTTGCATACCACGGGTTGAGTAAACAACATGTAAATGAGAACACCTGGCAAAATGTAAAGACTAAAGGAATTCCAATCTAGAGTGCGATAACAGTTGATGGTTTTGTTTGTGAGCTCGATACTTCCTCCCCTACCCCATACAGACTTTCAGAGTATAAAGTCTGATGCCCCTAATAAACTTCGGCTTTTGACCATCAGTCAGGGTCCACGCGTGTTATTATCGGCTCCGTGCACCAAGTCCGTCGCTGCGGGACAGCGACAAGTGGCGCCCGAACAGGGACTTGAAAGAAGAAGAGAAAGTGCAGCGGAGACCCCCACAGAAAGTGGTGAGTGGGACAATGGGCCAGAAGCAGTGTAGAGCACAGTCATTTATCTCTCTTATGCAGAATTTTTTAGTGAAAAGTGGAGCAAAGGTAACTAGGCAGCAATTGCTTTCTTATTTAGAGCTTATTGGTGAATATAATCGTTGGTCTCCAGATGAATGGACACTAGAAACTGGACTTAAGAATTTTACTCAGAAAAATGCTGAAAAAGCCAGAAGGATAGAAGATAATCAAGTTAGTTTTTGGATTATATCAGCTTTAATTAGAGCTGTTATTATAATTTTAGAAGGGGAATGTGCAAGAAACTCCTTTAAGAGGAGACACCCCCAAAATGCAACCAAAAAAAGAAGTGTTTCATAATATGGACAAGGAAGAAAGAGAAAGAGGACTCTTAAGAGGTCCACCTAACAGGAAAGGCTACTGTAATAGTTCTAAAAAAGAAGCGCCTCATAGTACAAATGAGGAGGATGGCAAAGAGCAGCCTGTGAGAGACTTCCCTAACGGGAGATGCCACCGTAACATGGCTAGGAAAGAAATGGCTTATACTACAGATGAAGAAGATGAAAAAGAATGTGTTAGAGATCCTCCTGTGAGGATATGCCACTGTAATGCAGCTAAAAGAGAAAGGCCTTATGCTGCAGATGTGGAAATTAGGAAAAGAAAACTCAGGAGAGATTCTCCTAATGAAGGATGTTACCATAATGTGACTGAAAATGAAATGAGAACTAAGAAAAAGAAGAAAATTTGTAGTGTTAAACCACAGGATTTCTCTAGTGAGGTAAACAAGGATAGGATAATGGAAGAGTTAAATATCCGCCCATGCCATCTCACTCTTAAATCTGATCAAAGACGTTTCCAAATGTCTGATGTTCCCCGGAGACCTCATGAACTCCGATTGTTTTTTCCAATCATACTTAGTCAAGAAAACCATCAACCTACGTATGAAAGCTTAGATGTTAATGCCATCACAGCTTTTAAAAAGGCTTGCGTGTCCTACGGACCTACTTCCTCATACGTGTGGGAATATTTAAATGGCTGGAGCCAGGCAGCAAACTGGATTCCTTATGATTTTGAAGTAATAGCAAAAATAGGACTTTCTCCTTCTCAATATTTACAATGGAAAATGTGGAGAAGCGATATGGCTAAGGAAAAATTGCGATCGTTAGGAGCATCAGGTCGCCAACTCCCTGGAGGGGAGCAATTGACTTATGATATGTTAGTCGGAGATGGACAGTGGGTTACTACAGAGCAGCAGATACTGCTACCTCAAGCTGCGTTCATTCATATACGAGACGTAGCATTGTTGGCATGGGAAAAAATTAAAGCTGGGTCTGAATTTGCAGGCAGTTATACAAAAGTCTTTCAAGGAGCCAGAGAATCTTATGCTGATTTTGTAAGGCGTTTGACAGACTCCATAGAAAAACAAGTTAGAGGAGAAGGCACTAGGAAATTGTTATTAAAGCAACTGGCTTTTGAGAATGCAAACGAGGACTGCCAGACTGTTATTCGTCCTATAAAAGAAAAGGAAGATATTTTTGGTTACCTCAAAGCCTGTCGCAACATAGGCACATTTAAACACCGCGCCCACCTAGCAGCACTTGAAACCTTTGCCATTCAAAAGCAAATGAATGCTAAATGTTTTAACTGTGGCAAGCGAGGACACCTGAGAAAAAATTGCCGGATGCTTCCTACAACTCAAACATACCATGTTGATACTTTTAACAGTCACTGGAAAAAAGAATGTAAATCTAAATTTGATCGTGGTGGCAGACGTTTGTGGCCAGAAGGCTTCTGGAGAAGCCAGCCCCAGGCCCCAGACATTCAGGAGTTTACAAAACAGGAACATCCTATTCAATTTGTGCCTGCAAAGAAGCTTCAAACTTAAAACAGCCAGCAAGTAAATCCTGGACACAGCATTGCTTAATCATGTATGCCAATTTTTAAGTACAAGTTTTTTCATTAAGTTATGTTCTCTGTCTCATTAAGTCCTTATTGTTTAAAATTAACAAAGTGATGTTCTTGCTTTAAGGAGTATTTGGGTGACGGCATTATATCGTTATAAGGTGAAAGTTTGCTGTTTTTGTGTTAATGTACCCAGGTTGTAACTGCATGTCTTTTGGAATGTTTTATCCATTGCAACTTTTGGGAACTTGGAATTCAAAGAAAAGACTGGGCTTTTGTAAATCTTGAAGGTTTTTTTGGGAGACATTTTTAAAAAAGGAGTGAAATTTTATCGTAATTTTGGTATAGAATTGAACTGTAACACACTGTTAGATTGTTTCAAGCTATAAGTTAAATTAATGTGATATCGTCTACAAAGTGTTTACATGTATTAATGTAATTCTCGTGTTTTTGGCTAGTTATCAAATCTCTTACTGCCTTTAATGTGTCAAGGTTTTGTATTTGTTTTAAAGATATCTGAGTGATGTTCTCACATCAATAACCAATTGTAATGTATAATGTGTCATGCTAACTTCAACAACAAATCTTTCAGATATTTTCAGCTACCTTTAAAAAAGCATTTAAGTATTCAAAGGTTTCAAATCCTAGGGCTTCCCTTGGTATTCTTACGAGGCCTCAAGAATGCCAACGGATCTATCTCCTGTTTTGTGGAGACAGTTGACCAGACTATTGAATTATATTAAGATTATTGCCAAATGCAAAATGGAGTAAAATTTTATTGTGTCAAAATGGTGTATGCTTCCATGGAATTGTGAAGGTTTAAATTTTAGTTTACATGCTTTTAATGATTTAGCTCTAAAGTTGTATCTGGTTGTTAACTATGTATTCTTAGGATGCTATATTACTGGGAAGACTGAAATTTGCATTTTTAGATTGACAGAGGGATTTCATAGCGGCGATCAATGTTTTTCACTGAGTTTCTTGGTTCAAGATTATTAATTTAATATCATTTCACTTACAGATTTCTGGTGAACACTGCTACTAAGCTTGGTTGAGAATAATATTTTAAGTCTCCAAAAGTGTGTGTGTCTGTGTGTGTGTGCGCACATACATGTGTGTCTTAACATTTTGTCTTTTGTAAAAGTTGTTTAAAATTGTTGTCATGTGTTGCTGTTTGTTTATCAACAAGAGCAGGTTGCTCAGAGCTTTCTGATAGAATTGTAAAAGTATCTACATGATTTTAAACTGTTACTAAATCTAATTTACTTTGTCCAACAATACATGTTTTAAAATCAGAGGGGGGAATATGCTACCCCTGTGCGTGCATTAATTTGGTCTTATTCACCTTAAATTTTCTTCAGATTTTGCCTTCCAGTGAGCAGCAGCTCTGTGTTACTGGAGGCAGTTTGCAGGCCCAATGCAGATGTCTTTGGTTCGATGGAGGGACCTAGCCACTCACAAGTGTAGAGGTCCTGACCCCTTGCTAGCTGTGGGAAGAGGATATGCTTATTTTCCCAGAAACTGAGCTGCAACCTGTGTGGATGCCTACTTGTAAAGTCCTGGACTCCATTCACTGGAGGAAGCTCCTGCAGTAAGACAGCTTCAGGACCTCATCCTGAAAGATCCATCACCATCAAGGAAATATTGGAGGAGGAGGACAGACCCCTCCCAATACCAGGTGACATGGAAGGTTCTAAGAGATTGGTGCATCAAGCACAACTGTCCCTGACATGATGTACTTGATAATACAACTGAATGATTGATACTGTGGAACACTAATAATCTATGGGAAAGGTTATGCTCTTGTCCCTAGAATTTCCTGATAGATCCTCAAAACTGTGGTTTCCCTATGGCTCATCTGACCTTGGAAGTGCAGCAACTTCAACGCAGCGCTACCCCTGGAGAAGATGGAACCCCCAGTGGAACTGCCTCTGAGAACTGAAAACTAAATTTGTTTAATATTCCTCTTGTTCCACTACAGGTCAGGAGTGCAGAGAAATTCTCTACCTTCTTAGGATGTTTGAGGAAGACTTTAAGTGTAAATTATTATTCATAGATAATAGATTCTTAACTACCTTAGACATTAGAAAAGCCATATTAATTTGTGGTGGGATCCAAGGACGACTCTGACACCCTCTTAAAGGAGGTTGTGTGTACAGAGCAGGAGGGGATCTCAAGGCGGAGCAGGAGGATAAGAGGAGCTCTCTATCCTAGTCCCAGAGACCCCCGGAGGTCTCCCATGTGCTTTCACTACAGAAGCAGTGGATGCCTGCCTCATCAAGGAGGACCATATCCCGACTGCCAAGGGGATTACAAGGAAGGTGAGTGCCCTTGGAGGCCGAGAACTCTGAGGTCAGTCCTTTCCTAGTGAATTTCCCACACGGGATTGAAGCAGCCCAGTTCCCTCGTGATAGGGTCTGGTGACATCGGAACTTCAGCCAGGAGCCCCGGGTGGAACTGAGAGATGACTGGACTCAGAGGAGGAGCTTTCCCTAATTCTTACTAGCTCCAGCCGTGGTTCCCAGCCCTCTCTTACACCGACCATCAGGGTTTCTTGTGAACCCCAAAATTATTTTAGATACTAGAGACTAATAAAGGTCAGCTAACTGATAATCACCCAACTTGTACCTAACTGATCAGGCTACAGAGAGACATGGATATAGAGTATTTAGAACAGTCAGAACAAAGGCCATTAACTTATAATCGCTCAGCCTGTACTTACTGGTCAGGCTCCCTATTTGCTTTTTATGGACTTTATTAGGTTAGGATATAGAGTTAAATTCTTCCTCATTCACTAGGTTGTTGGAGATTTCCCTGCTCACCTGTCTAATGCTTTTCTATGATTTGGTAGAATTATAAGACTGTTTCGATTATCCTAAATGCATAGAAATCTGTAAAATCACACTTCAATTATATAAATGGCAAGGCTTAAATTGTAAGTTGAGATCCTCCCCAACACTTTCATCAACTGTTAATACTAACTGTATAGAAACTATGATGTTAAGTTTATACTCAGCTGTTACATATGATGGATGTTAACTGTTTACTGTTCCTGTGCAACTCTGATTTAGGTTGAATTCAAAAACATGTTAGCTCGGGAGAAATTATAGCTGTTAATACATATAACATTGTTTCTTCCCATTCTTCTGCTCTTCCAAGAGCATGTTCCCCAAGCTACAACTTTCAGGCCTAATTTTATTAAACACAGAAGGGGGATTTGTAGGAGGACATTGTGTCCCTGGAAGGTCAGCAGCACAGGATTGCAGTTCATTGGGCAGTATTTGCATAAGAAACAACCAAATAGCTATCTCTTGCATACCACGGGTTGAGTAAACAACATGTAAATGAGAACACCTGGCAAAATGTAAAGACTAAAGGAATTCCAATCTAGAGTGCGATAACAGTTGATGGTTTTGTTTGTGAGCTCGATACTTCCTCCCCTACCTCATACGGACTTTCAGAGTATAAAGTCTGATGCCCCTAATAAACTTCGGCTTTGACCATCAGTCAGGGTCCACGCGTGTTATTATCGGCTCCGTGCACCAAGTCCGTCGCTGCGGGACAGCGACAATTATTCTGATCTGCCACATTGCAATAATGATGCTTTATCTTTTAACATCTCAAATTTGAATATTTGGAAGCAGGGTGTAAAGCTTCTCGCGTGGCATGATGAGGGGCTTGCTCCATGTCAGCCATAAACAGTCCTGAATTATGGTATCTTTAGAAATGGCCCAAGCCACAAGTTGCATTGGTGCTTGGAGGGGAGTGGCCTTAGTGCAGAAATTGGCAAATTACACATTTCACCAAAATATTACTGGATATTTACAAGCTTGTATAAAACTCCGCTGTGTTACGGCTGTTGTTCAACTTGAGTTAAACCTTCCTCTTAATAACTTTGATTGTTGTAATTGTTGCATTAGAAAGATCCACTTCTGGGCCTGGTACAGTAGCATAGTGGCTAGAGTACTCAACTTGCATGATCCAAGATCCCATATGGGCACTGGTTCATGTCCCAAGTGGCTCCACTTCCAATCCAGCTCCCTGCCTGTGGCCTGGGAAAGTAGGAAAGGACAGCCCAAAGCCTTGGGACCCTGCACCCACATGGGAGACCTGGAAGAAACTCCTGGCCTCTGGCTTCAGATTGGCTCAACTTTGGCTGTTGTAGCTACTTGGGGAGTGAATCAGCAGAAGAAAGATCTTCTTCTCTTTCTCTCCTTCTCTCTGCATATCTATCTTTCCAATAAAAAAGTTTTGAAAATTTCCAAAAACAAATAATAACTTAATGTGAGCCTATGCTTTAATAAGATTTGCTCAAAATATTGTCACCTTCTAGGGCTAAGCATCCATCGCATAAATTGTCCTGAATATTCTCAAACTGCATTCAAAATATACTGCTGGAGACCAGCACAGGTGTGGACAGCCTGGGGGAGCGGAGGTCTGACTAGGTCCCAGGCCCCCCAGTCTGTGTGCATTTTGGATCAGCACAGATGTGGATAGCAGGGCAGTGTGACTCCTTGAGGTGGGGAGGCCATGGATGGCCTAGGCACCAATGGTGCTAAGCAAAACCCTTGGTCTGCCCAGCACATGCTCTGGGAACTTGATGGAGTGCACTTACATTTGGTCTGGGGAATGGTATAAGTGGGGACAAGCACTGACCTGGGGGTTCATATCCAGATGAGGTACTGCCAGAGTCCAGCTCCAGCTGAGTTCGGAGCTCGGGAAGAGTGCGTGGAGTCGGCGATAAAGAAAGACACAGACACAGACACTTCTTATTGCATTTTTGCTGCCTCCTTGCTTCTTGCTTGCTTGCTTGCTTACTTTTTCAAGAAGAAGCTGTTCTTTTTATTTTCTTAGACACATCACAAACCTCTGCACAAACGTTTGATTTTTTATCTTTTACTTTAGAACTAAGACAGCATGCACAGATGTTCAATTAATTCTTACTTCATGGTCAACCAGGTGCTCTTAAAGATAATTCTGTAAGTTACTATAATCTGTTTCTTTAAAGCAAGCCGTTATCCATTCTTCAGAAGTGGCCACTAGGTGACAGCCTGAACTCCAAGGCCAAGGCACAGATGGTTACCTACTAATTAGTAAAACATTCTTACTACATTTTATTTTCTTTTTTTTTTTAAAGATTTATTTTTATTATTTTTTCATTGGAAAGGCGGATATACAGAGAGGAGAGACAGAGAGGAAGATCTTCCGTCCGATGATTCACTCCCCAAGTGAGCGCAACGGGCCGATACTATGCCGATCCGAAGCCAGGAGCCTCTTCCGGGTCTCCCACACGGGTGCAGGTTCCCAAAGCTTTGGGCCGTCCTTGACTGCTTTCCCGGGCCACAAGCAGGGAGCTGGAAGGGAAGCGGGGCTGCCGGGACTAGAACCGGCGCCCATATGGGATCCCGGGGGTGCAAGGCGAGGACCTTTAACCACTTGCGCCACCGCGCCGGGCCCTACATTTTATTTTCACAACTTTATCTATCACATAATGGGAGAAATACATCAAAAGGGAAAAAACATAAAGATGTAAGACAAAAAGTTTCAAACATTAAATCCCCCACAACTGCATTAGGTATGGGCCTGTTGGGCAAGAACACTGTTCCTGCCAGAACAAGAGGTGGACAAAGTCAACCTGGGTCCAAGGACCCACCAATGTGTACAAGATCTGCCACAAAGAGGTGACCTGACAGAGGAGCTTGGGGAATTCCTTTGTCAGGACACAGTCTCAGCAAGTGAGTACAAGAACCAAGGCAAGCAGCAGCCCAAACCAGGCCAGGCTACAGTAACAGCCAGCATACATGTGGGGTCAGGTCTGGGGAGCACACAGGCTGGGCCAATTCATAACATCCGTGGCAGATCTGAGGACAAGGAAAAGTTACAGGAGAGGTTGGGTCAGGATACAACCAATTAGTTCACACTGGGACCAGGTCAGGGGGCTGGGTGGGCCAAGATAGACTACAACACCAATCAGCAGAAGCTGGAACAACGGGCATGCTGGACTGAGCCAGGTTGAAGCACCTGCTTGTCCATGTTGAGGTAAGGCAAGCCATGGGAGTCTGAGGGCAGTGGGTCCAGGGACCATGGGTTCCAGCAGTGAAGGGTCTGGCGGGGTCTGCATCACATGGCTTGAATCATTGGGCCTGCCTGCACAGTGAGTGCCAGGTCCATGAGCCCCATGGTTGGGGGTTCTGACAAGTCCAGGTCCCAGGGCCCACCTATGCAGTGGGTGCCAGGTCTCTGAGCCCCAGGGGTAGGGGGTCTGGGAAGGTCCAGCTCACCTGACCTGAGTCCTTGGGCCTGCTTGCTCACTGTGTGCCAAGCTGTGGGTCCTGAGGGTGGGAGGTCCAGGGGGGCCTACGCCCTGCCTGCACAGTGGATGCTATATCTGTGAGACCCTAGGGCCTGCAGAGGACATCTGATACCAAAGTAGAGGAAGGTGATGACAGCAAATATCTGGGCAAATGGAGACTCTAAAAAGAATCATGTCAGCTGATGGATTTGTCAGTCTCAGCCTTGGATTGGTGAGATTGACAACATTTCAGAACTATCCACATCACCTTGACAAAACCCTCGGAGTATATACCACATCAAGACCCTGGGTTGATGTTGGGCTGCTGGTACCCATCCCCATGTGCTGGGACAGTTGGGAGGGTGGGAGTGCCTTCTCCCCTGGTCTCCCCCCAGATACAGGAAAAAGAAATGAAAACTTAGAAGCAATGAGCACATCCACTTTTCCCTGACCCTTGATTCTTCCTATATTGATCAACTATGTAAATATCATCTAAAAATTAAAAGCTTTAAAAAGAAAGAAAAAAATAAAAAGTGAGAGGAAAAAAAAAAAAGAGGAAAGTGAACCAAGAAACCATAGCTGGATTTGGAACTCGGGCTGTCTGATGTGGAATGTGGGTATTCCACAAGTGTCTGAACCTGCAGTACTCTATTTTCGTGTTGGTTTTATGATTAGCTATTGTGACAAAACATTTATAAGTAAAAACACATTTGCGAACATCAGTTTGGACTTCCATAAATTCTTTATAATCTCTAAATATCAATTTTCCTTTCATAAAATATCAAAAATTACACAGTGTACATGCTCTCCATTCCCCTAGTTTCACCACTTTCTGAAATGTATCACTGAAGAAAATTATTTTGAATATTGTTTTGAAGTCTGCTTTAGGGGCCAGTGCAATGGCTCAACTGGCTAATTAGTTGACTGCCAGCACCCCCATCCCATATGAGCACTGATTTTTCTCCAGGCTGTTCCATGCTTATGCCCTGGAAAAGCAGCAGAGCATGGCCTAAATTCTTGGACCCCTTCACCTGCTTGGGAGACAAAGAAGGGTCTCCTGATCTTGGCTTTGATCTGCTCAGTTCCAGTCATTGCAGCCATCTGGGGGTGCACTACCAGATAGCAGACCTTTCTACTTTCCCCTCTCTGTATAAATCTACCATTTCAACAAAAATTTAAAAATCTAAAACAAAACACCATACTGCCACAAGATCCAGTACTTTCATCTCTGGGTATCTATTCTAAGTAGTTGAAAACAGTCACTTTATATTAGTGGAATATTATTCACAACATTAAAAGATGATCTTAATTCATTGTCATTGAAAGAATAACAAAATGTTGCATATTAATATAATGGACTACTGTGTGGGCTTCAAACAAAATGAAGTTCTTTCATTCACCACATAATAGGAATAGGAAACATTATAGTAATCAAAATAGGCAAACACAGAAAGACATATCCTGTAAATTCAACTGATATATAGGAGGTAAATGTCAGCCATCAAAAAATATATATATGTTAAATCATTATTTAAATGAAACTCAAAGCGAGAAGTTCATGATAAACAAATTATCCAAATTTTGCATGAAAATAAGAACAATAAAAAGCAGAGCATTGGGCCCAGCACAGTGACCTACCAGATAAAGTCCTTGACTTGAATGTGCCAGCATCCCATATGGGCACCAGTTCTAATCCCGGTGACCCTGCTTCCCAATCAACTCCCTGCATGTGGCCTGGAAAGACAGTTGAGCAAGGGACCCTTGGGACCCTGCACCCACATGGGAGACCTGGAAGAAGCTCCTGGCTCCTGGCTTCGGATCAGCTCATCTCTAGACATTGTGGTCACTTGGGGAATAAATCATTAGATGAAAGATCTTCCTCCCTGTCTCTCTCCCTCTCTATATATCTGAGTTTGCAACAAAAATAAATAAATCTTTTTTTTTAAAGGAGCATTTACACAGGCATATGAGATTTGATAGGTATAAAATGTGAAGAGAGGCTTCAAAAATACAAAATGCAAGTTTAAAATCAGGCAAGACAGAGGATACTAATTTACAAAAGAGGCATATATAATAAGCATTATTTTAAAGCTCCGGAATTTATGACAAAACTAAAAACATAGTAAACTCATTTTGACATATTTCTTGAAACTATAATAAATTTTGTAGGAAGATTTTGAAAACACTACATTTGGCATACATAGCAACTACAAAAATGTGTTTTCTTGGTTTATTGATATTTACACTGAATTCATGTTTTTTATGTTTTTCTGAATTTACAAATTTTGTGTTTTTAATACATGCTAATTTATAAACATGATAAATGCTGTCTCTAACACCCACCCACCCCCCACTCAACCGTAATCATCAGCATTTCAATAGGACCGTTTCACCAGAGGACACCCACAGAGGCCCAAAGCTAAGCAATCTGGAGACTTTGTGCCACAGAAACTTGTTGGAACTTCTTACCAAGGTGCTTAGAATTCATTTCACAGGATGCTACTCATGCTGCCATTTGGCCTTCCTATCAAGTTCAGGTTGAGCAGATAGAGCAGGTCACAGGAGCATCTGAGACCACATTCCCACACCACCCTGATGCACTGTGGTGCCTTGGATACACACACCGAGTGACTGAGGACGACCTAAAGACATCATACTAAACACGAGAAGAAAAGTCACAGCAAGGATAATCCATGTACTGTGAAAATTAAATATGCATAACTACAGAAGACTTCAAATGAACTGGAAAGATTTTTCAGCAATTCTTATCCAGTATTTTGCGTTTCATTTCATCCTGCTGTTCATTATCATAGTCCTGGTAACTACGCACTTCTTATCTGCTGAGGACAGGATCCATTAACCAATTAGGGATTGACTGTGACTTGGATTAGACAAAACACCAGGGTACCTCCATCACAGAATGCCATCCTAGTTTTCTTGACTATAGTGTTGCTTTTAGTTATTTCGCCCTGACCTCCCAAAAGATGCCAGCTGTATCGCAGGAGATGCCCCGTGCTATATTAAACCGAAAAGGTACTACTTACTCCTTCACACAGTCCTAGGGTTCAAGTCAAACCAACCAGATATCCTGACCCTAAAACTCTCAGCAGTGTTTTGTGATGATCCACCTGAACGCTTTTGTTCATTACCTCAGTGGTTCTCCTCCAGTCATCAGCTTAGCAGGTTGACACTAGGAAACGCCCTCCTAAAGCGAGAGCGCTCGGAGTCCAGAGAGCCTTTTGCCTCCTATTCTTTTAGCACTCCCAACGTGCGGCTTCAGGAGCAGGTTCACCGCCAGAGGTGCACAAAGCGTAACTGAAAAGGGGGTAATTATGGCTCTGCTGCGTCCTGTAAATCCGGTACTTGCTGGCTGTGGCAGCTAAGCAGGAGCCCACCTTTACAAACCTTGCAGGAGAAGCGATCCTGTGCACGCCTGGAGCATCTCAGGTGGTCTTCACCGCTGCTGACCGTTGTGGTCTGATTCTGAACCGTTGCTGTGAGGTCACACACTGTGCGCTCCGTACCCAGAGACGGGATTGTGACGCGCTGGGAAGGGTCACTCAGAGGTCCAGTAGCTGGCTGCCCGGAGCCTGGCTCTGGGAGCACTGGCTCAGTTCATTTGCTTCCTGGTGAAGTATCCCCTCGATTTTGCTGCAGCTGGATTCGGATAATGAGTACTGTCATCTCAGGGCAGGATGGAGGCAGTTCGTGTGATTTCCAATTGGATTGAAATTAGCAGTGTGGCACGGTGAAACCGTTTTAAGATAAACACAGCGTCCCCCTCAGCCCTGGATTGTCTCCATGAAAAGACTCAGTAACCCTGCTTTCCAGAGGCCCAGTGACTTTAAGGCCTCTTTGCCTCCTCGGATGGACATCGTGGGGAAGTCTTAGGGCGTTTGCTTCTCTTGGCCACAGCGCTGCTGCTTTTCCAACGTTGGCCCCATGGGATCCCAGCGGAGTCTAGCTTTTTGGAAGTGAAGTTGAGTAAAAACAAGTTTCAGCGGTTTCCTCTGGATCTGCAGATGAAGGTGATTTTGGGGTGCTATAACCTGGGACTATAGGAGCAATATAAGAGAGACCTCTTTAAAACCCGAGCCATGGGCTTGAGATCTATATGCCTGCGCTAAGCAAAATAACAGGCACTTTCCTTGGAATGGCTAGGTGATGGCTCAAGACACTCGTCCCCATTGGTAGGTAGAACGTTTACTTACATGTTTTCACTTTAAGAATTTAAAATGTGAAATGATATTAAAAACATGGCACCCTTTTATTATTTCAGTAAAACACTTTATTAGAATAAATGTAAGCTATATTCCTATAGTGAGATATGTTAAACCAAAAACCAGTGTGTTGATTTAACTTTTCACAGTGACAAGCTAAAGGTTACCTTCTTTGAACTTTGTTACATGCTGGCATTGTTATGGGACCATTTTCAAAATGAACTTCTACCCTTATGGAATTTCTGTGTGTGTGTGTGTGGATGTGGGTGTGGACATATACTAAAATATGCTACTGAATTTTAACTTAATAGGACAGTTTCAAAAGGCTATAAAACCCAATGTGATTGTCTTCTAAGACTCCAGGCAATTATCTAATTCAATTTTGTTTGTTTGTTTCTTTTTTCCTTTTTTAAACTTGTGGTTGACTAACCAGAAGAAACTTAAACTTCACCTTGTGAAAGTAACTACTGTCTTCTGGAAGTTGTTCATTTTGTAGTAATGCGCTACTTTAAAATGTGTGCACTTGACATTGTATTTTTCAAAGTGTATTTATCAGAAGATGGATCAAGTTTGGCATTTTCAGAGTTACACTTTCTGATAAGATGAACCCTTTCTGCTTATAACAATTTCAGAAAATAAAACATTTAATACCTTGTGTATGACATAAATAATAGCAGAGTGTTTCAAAAAAGTTCTTGAAAAAAATAGAAATAAAGGATAATTTTGTATTGGTACAAACTGCTTATGAAATCCACATCTTGTTTGATAATTAACTATGATTTTTTTTACTTATTAACTATTTATTTGAAAGTTAGAGATTAGGGGAGAGAGGGAAGGGAATAAAAAGAGATGGATAGCAAGAGAATGAGACAGAAACCTGCTGGTTCACTCCCTATGTGGGTGCAATGGCTTGGGCTAGCCCGGGCTGAAGCCAGGCGTCTTCAGGTATTTCTCCATCTCCCACATGGATGCAGGATCTGAAGAACATGGGCCAACCTCTGCTGCTTTCCCTGGAACACTAACAGTAATGGAGTAGCTGGACATGAATCAATGCCCAAATAGGAAGCCAGCCTCACAAGCAGTGGCTTTACCTGCTGTACCACCATGCTTCTCCCTGTCCACGTCTTAAAGACTGTGTCACAGTGATTAATTACTCCTCCCCACTCCGTGGTGACACAACATGGCATTTATCACAGGTCAAGTAATTCGATACAGGATGGTAGTTCATTGTTTTAAGGCTGAGTTCTTAGCTTGCTTAGCCAAGAACTTCTGAGTTGTGCAGTCTTTCATATAAAAGGCACATAACTGAACATCAGTATGAAGGGTCTGTACTTACCCCAAAGAGGAGTGGTCTGTGCTCAGTGTTCTAAAAGCATGCACCCAACTTTCTGTTACTCTGATGCTCCTTTAGGATGCAGTTCTGGTGTTTTTAAACCAATGAAAGAAAATCATCTGTAAGTGTGCTGAATTGATGATTTACTTTCTCCATACTGTTCCCAACTGTTTGCTTTTATTCTATAAATGCGTTTACTACCTTGTGCTGGGGAAAGAACTCAGAAACAGGAAGGCAATAGCTCTAATCACATTAATCTTAAGTGCAAGTGCTAGAGGCGGGAAAGACAGGCAATAGACAAATACCACATGTTAAAATGCAATTACAATAAAATGTAAAGACGGGAAGTGCGTAGAGAAAGACACTGTAGAGAAAGACACTGAGGGAAACTCGCCTAAAGATGGCATTTGAGCTGACCAGAAGAGAAAATGCAGTGGCCCAAAGTCAACAAGGAGTTTCATCTCCTTTTAAAGAACTGCGGGAAACCTCAAGAGAATAGGGCACAGTGAGTGACAGTGGGATCATGTTGCGGTCAGGAAGTTGGGGTGGAAAATGGTGTAATGTAAGCGTTCACAGACCATGCTAAGGATTCCAATCCAAGTTCAAAAGGAAGCCTTGTGGGACTTAGAGCAGAGGATGACATTATCCAGTTATTATCTAATTAATACCAGGAGTCATAGTGTGTGCGATGGCATGGCAATAGTTTTTCCTACATGATATTAAGATATTACCCTCCCTGCTAGCACCCCAGGACAGACTCAAAGTCATCATCGTCTGCTAGATTCTTTCTGTATCAGCATTGGACATGGGCTACCCCAGGCTCCTTCCACCTCTCTCTAAGAAGATATCATTTCCTCCTGATTTCTGGAATTTTGTTACAGACTATGGCACTGCAATATGGATAACAGATAATCCCATTTATGATATTTCCCATATATATGATACTGTTAAATGATAATCAGTCAAGCGCTTGCTACTCACCACTTGGAAAGCTAATTCACCAGAGATGAGTTTTGGTTAGACAAAAAAGCTTATTTTCAAGCAGCTGGCATCGTGAGGAAAAAGTTCTCATAATCAAAAATGCGCACTTTCTAGCCAACACACAACAAAAGGGATTTTAGAAAGACTAGGTTAACTGCAGAGAAAAACAATAATCTGCTTAATTGATAATTACTCATATTTTCTGTGTCTTTTCTAATAAGGGTCCAATAGACTTCTGCAAAGTCAGGGAACTGGACAGGTAGAGTCCTCTTGACAATCATTAAAATAAAAAGTTATATGCAAAGACAGGAGACTAGAAGCTTCACACAATTTATGTCTTAAAGGTTTAAATATTATTAGTGCTTCGAATTCCACACAGAAATCTGGAGGAGTTTTGCTGAGCTCTGTATAGCAATTAAAATGTATCAGATTGATACCTATAAGGAGTATGAAATAATTCGCCCTAACATGTGCTACTATCTCTGTGGAGTAATGTTTTCAAGATTGTTAGAAGAGAGATTCTGAGTTCCTTGCTCCTTTTGTGGGGTTGAATTTGGCACTTTAGGCTGAGCAGATTTCTTATGAATTTGTCACACAAGGGTCAAGGGAATCATGTATTAATTTACAGTTTGAGAACCTTAATCTGAGAAAGAAGTGGGAGAAAAATCACATACTCAGATTTCCCCACCACCCAAAAAGTGATACTGAGACATAGTTCTCAGAAAGCGAAGTAGTGAAATAACATTAATTTCTTCCTGTTTTTATGGACTGCTTCTAATGTTTTAGCAAAATGACATTGAAGCCCCAGAACCTGCTCACGCTCTCTCTCTCTCTCTCTCTCTCTCTCTCTCTCTCTCTCTCTCTCTCTCTGGAAAGTGCTCAAATCTCATGCATTTCATATATGCAGTTTAAAGAACACGATGATACTCCAAACCTATCTCATCTCTTCCTTCCTCTCTCCCATCATCACTGCAGCTTTTCTTATTTTTCTTTCAACTTTAGGATGCAATGTTTTCTTTTTTCAATCTATTGGTAATGGTAAAACTCTATTAAAGAATTTGACAAGTTGTAAGTAGAAAAACCGTTGAGGACCAAGACTGTACATAAGATCTGTAGACAACAGTCATGTCTCAAAATGTCATTTCACTCACACATATGACAGTTTTTGTGTACTCTTAGTCATGATAAATCAGGGAAAACATAAGATATTCGTCTTTCAGGAAGACAGGCTTGTTCATTAAGCACAATGTCTCCTATTGTCCGTTTGATGATGCATGCATTCCACGATTCGTTTCTACAATCAGCAATTGAAAGATCTTCTTTTTCATACTGCCTTCCATAAGGATTCAATTGTGCGATGAAACGTCCCATAGATATTAATTAGAACTTGACGGTCAGTGGTGTAATCAGCTCTGTTGTTCGTTAATTCTTTGTCGATTTGACCTGCCAGTTGATGAACTGTTGAAGTCACCCAATATTGTTTTAGAGCAGTTTATATCTTCTTTTATATACACTTACAGCTATGTAAATACCAGGGTACGCTGGCAATGAGAACATATTTTTTTACTATAGTCACATCTTCCTGTTGAATTGATCACTTTGGTCTACATAACTCCTCTCTTTGCCTATTTACTAGTTTCTCTGTTAAAATCTCTAATGTTGGATATTAGGGTGGCTTCTCCTGCTTAACTTTGCTTTTTGTTAGCATGTAATGCCTTTTTGTATTTTTTAAAGTTCATTCTAAGTGCATCTTTGTGAGCTGTTTTACTGACATGCTGAAAATTGATGGGTCTTGTTTTTATTTCTATTCTTTCTATTTGTTATCCTTTAATTGTAGAATTTAGGCTATTTCAATACAGAATTATTATGGGTAAGTAGTAGGTTGGTCTTGTCATTTTTATGAATATTACTAGAGTTTGTTTTGGGTATTTGCACTTCAACTAGAATATCTTCTGCCTCCATATTCTTTATTAGTGATAACCAGTGTATCTCTGTTTCTGAGCATAGCTTGGCAAACATTTGTAATTCTGAGTAAGTGGTGACAAATTCTTTGAATTTGTTCGTCTTAGAAGATCTTCATTTCACCTTCATCTGTGAATGAAAGCTTTGCTGGCTATAGTGTTATGGGTTGGCAGGTTCTTTTTTACTTCTGTTTTCTTTTAAGACTTGGACTGTCTCTGCACTCTTTCCTGTCATGTAGGATTTCTAATGAGAAATCTACCGAGAATCTAACTGAAGGTCTTTTGAAAGTTATTCGGTAGGACCGCACCAGGTTAGATTTTTATTTGCTCTTTTGTTTCCCTGTAAATCACTTTGGAGCTTCTGTTTCTCAAATCTGGAAACAGCAGGCGTGTAATTTTGGCAGCATCTTTCCCAGTGAGTTCCTAGGCATTTTATTGCTTATTTAGGATGTGGGGGTGGGTAATAACAAAGAAATTGGTACCATAAGTTTAAGACCAGGCAAATCTGTGTTTACAGCTCTGCATTCTGGGCAAAAGGGAGGGTTAAGCCAATAATGCAGGTGGTTGAGATAAAAACAAAGGGAAGATGTAATCGGATGTGCTCTCCCATCCTGTCCTTGTAATTGAGGTAGCATCCAGAATGCTCAACTTCTGGTTATGGACACTTGAGCTCTGCCTGTGACTTGCTGGGGAAGTTTATATGTCCACTCAAAAGTTTGTAATCGTCTGTGTGTGACAGAGGAATATATGGCATTAACTAGGACATATAGATAAACATGATCTAATTCTTAGTTCAAAATGTATTCTTTCCTGCTTTGTTTCTTTTCCTTTTTTCCTATGCTCTCAAATCCCCAGCATAATTTGTCACCAATATATTTAACCTGGTGTGGTCCTACAGAGCAGGTTTTACTGGTAGAGCTACAATCTTCCTAGCAGGCTGTGAGAGTGCACTATTCCCCACTGAGGGCCATGCCCTCGGGCAGCTGGACGGCCTCCCATCACCATCCTGTCCCCAGAGGGTATGTATCAGTGGTAGCTGTTAGGATGGCAGGGAAGACATTATTTTGTTTTACTAAAATAAACTTATTTTTTGTTATTAAAAGTTATGATGACTGCACCTTCAATATAGCTCAGCATGTGGGGTGTCAGTTTTGCTGTGCATTATTTTCCTATTACTATTCCGGGAAAGGTCTCTATCAGGGATTGCCTGCTGAGTATGAAGGAGAAAAAAAGTGTAAAGTGGAGCATTATAACTTATAGTCCAGAAAACAGCAAAAGCAAAGGAAAAGCAGAAAAAAAAAAAGAAAACCTGCCCTACATTCCCATATCCATGTGACATTTAGGAAAGGGGAAGATGAACCTGATTTGGGGCAGTTCTGTTCACATACACAAAGTTTTTTGTTTTTGTTTGTTTGTTTATGCCTACCAGAAAAAGTGTTTCAGCCAAAAAAATTGAAGTGCATTTAAGATGTGGAACATATGAAAAAACCTTGCAGCTGTGGGACATTGCCTGTCTTTCCTGAACTCCATATGATTCATCCTCCTCCACACTATTTGTATGTATGCCAGAATGCTCCATATTGTTCTACAGTCTCTTCCATTCCCACCTTTGGCCCTCTTAAAAAAATTAGCATCAATGATCCTTTGCTTGAAGAGATTTTCCCTGCCGTTTTTATCAGTCTTTCCTGCAGGAGCTCTAGTATGATTTCTTCATCAAAATTATTATGGATTATAATTATTTAACCTATTTTTTTATTTCATCTGTTTCACTCAATAAATTTTAATTTCTCAAAGTGCAAAAAAAAACAGTTACTCCGTATTCTCCTTGTGCATATGTTAGCATCCTTCGTTTATGTTTTACATTTGAAACTAAATGTCACGCTGAAGATCTTTTATTTCCATGTCTATTAGAAGGTCTAGGTTCTTCCTATTTTGATTGTCCTTATATTTCCCTAAATTATTTCCTACTGTCATGTCTTTGAATAGTTATTTCAAGGGATTCTCTTTTTATAAGTAAGGCATTCAGTATCCATGACTACTAAACTATGTGTGTTTGATCACTTGATATAATAAATCTGAAATACTGCTTTTTTTTTAATATTTCCTTGTTTTTTCTTCATTGAGATATTTTGAAAGTTTTGTTTTCCAGTTCAGAGTTTCTTTCTTCTATCTCAAGGAGTTCAAGTGTCTTTCTATTATTATATTTTTTATACATTGAGTTTTTATTTTAAATATTTCAGTTTGATTTCACATTAGTATCACTATGTGAAAAAAGTTTGCTCTTCCATGTCTTATATGGATTCTTGGTGTTCATGCATTTACTTTTCAGTATTTCTGGATAATCTTATGATCATTATTCTGATTTTCTTCTCAAGCATTTCATCCACCTGACTTTTTTAGGTTACAATATCAAAATGTTTTTGTTTTCTGTTTGTGGACTCATTATTGTCTCCTTTCTTCATGCTTCTTTTATTTCTATTTTCTTTTAGCATTTGTGAAAAATGCTGATTTTTCTCTTCTGGAGGCTTTCATCTTTGAAAGAAGGCTAAGTAGCCAGTGCATTAGGGTGTGTTCAGAAGGGTGTTCTGGATGGGTATGGTAAACTCTGGCTGAGGTTTGGATGTGGGGCCACTGTCCAAAGTGACACCCAGGTTGGTTGTAGATCTCCTCTGTCGTGGGTAGGAAGAAAGATGTGATCATGTGAGCCTTCATGATCAGATAAAGTCCTCTCTGTCAAGGTAAACAATTGCACAGGATGAGCCCCACTGCCTGTGACCTCACCCGTGCAGCTGTCGGAGGCACACATAGAAACTGTGCACTTTTCAGAGGACATGTGCCAACACCTCTCCTGAAAAAGGCTGTGGGGTCCAAGTGTCTGCCTGTCTCTGTTAAGTGCATTACACTGTGCCAGTGTGTCTGTGTGTAACCTGTTTCCCTATGTGTGCCTCTATGTGCACATGTCTGTGTGTCTGTGTGTATCTGCCAAAACTTATGAGTGAGGTCTCATTTCTGACTTTGATCCACTTATTCTGCACGAAGGGATTTCCCAATTTTATTCTCTCCATTTTTTTTTTACCTGGTTGTGGTGATTGTTTTGTAAAGCAAAAATCATTTATTGAGGCTTGTTCACATTAATGTAAATCTGCTCTGTGCTTTCATGTAGACTCAACTAAATTAGTATGTGCCCTAATGCCCTTATTGGTAATGGTGGTACATTCAAGGTGTCACATTGCTCATGCCAGTAGGTGGCATCTGAAACTTGTCAGGTGGCACACCATAAAGCTTTTGCCAGTTCCTTGTAGAAATGTGGACAGGTTCCCTAACCCAAGGCTTCTATGATCAAGGGGTTTGTAACTAGCAATAAAAAGAGCTTCCTGTTTTACCACTGTGTTATTTTGTACTTAATTATGTGTGATCCTTTGGACTTTGACCATTAGCATGGGTTGGCCATTTTCCCACTGCTGAGATGGTCCTGCATTATGGACAATGTACACAGCCTGTTTTCAGAAACTCAGGTCCAGGTCCATCCTCACTGCTCGCCAGTCTCACTGCCCTCACAGCACCCTGATCTTTATTCTGAGATTTCCTATCTATGTCTCCTATATAAGGTTTCATTTGATTCTGCTCATGATCTATTTCCTCTGTAACTTTAATTCTGCTATGTGTCTTGTCCTGACCCGTCCATGTGACTCATGATATGCCATATCCCAGATTTCAAGGAGGGTTTCTTTTTCTGTGTAAATCTCATCCTATTTCTGGTGCACAAATATGCACTGCGGCTGTTTAATGTCTGCAATGTGATACAGAATCTGGGTTATTTCAGATAGTGAGTGCACATACAGACGACCATTAATTGTGGCACTGTACAAAATGGATGATTAGGACAATGTATATGCTTGGATACTGCTTCTCGCCTAACTTTCACTAAGGTCTCAAACACCATCATGCTCTTCAGCCTTATGGGACATACTTTGCCCAGACATAGAGAAATTAAGGACTGGAGTACTGATATATATATATATATATATATATATATATATATAAACACAACATGTTTATAAGCAAACTGAATCTGAATTTTCTGAATGCCTATGAAAGGCTGGAAATGAAAATAGTGTTGTTACCTTTCTAGTGGGTCCTTGAACCAAACTGACTTAGTCTACACCTGTGCTAGCAGGAACAGTGACCTTGCCCAACTGGCCCACACCCATTCTGCTTCTTACTGTTGGGTGCTACAGCCCAGCCACATCCAGTCCACACCCAAACACAGCTTTCACATGGCTCTACAGCAGCCAAGAACTAGACTAGCCCGTCTTGCACCCAGCCTGGCTCTCATGAGAACCAGTGGTTGCTGGAGTCTATCCAAGTCTGGCACACTCCAGGCCTAGTCCACACTTAAGCCATGGGGTACTACAGCCATGTCCAGCCCAGATCACCACCCCCATTCTGGTTCTTGTGTACACTATTGGTAACCATAACCCAACTCGGCCATCTCTTTATCCCCAACCAGGCCTGTTCCCAGCCACAGATCTTGTGCGTGCCAGTGGTGCTGTTACCCAGCTCAACATAGTCCTTCCACTGCCTTGGCCTTTACCATCAGATGCTGCAGCCTGGCCTGGCCTGGCCTGCTTCCAGTCTGAAAATTTAAATGTAATTTACAATTATAAAATTAACTTATAATTTACTATAATTTACAAGCAATTTCAGGATACCATATTAATATACAACTTCCTTTTTTTAAAAAAACATGAGAAGGCATTAGTCAACTTACTCATTCATGCAAAGGGACTGTACATGCTGTATCAACCAAAGTTTAAATCTGCTGTTTCACTTCCATTAGAAACCATAATATATGACAAATTTAATTTTATTATTAAACAGGAAATCGCACTTAGGTATCAGTCCTTCAGTCACATTCACAGTACAAGTATT
This sequence comes from Ochotona curzoniae, assembly GCF_017591425.1. NCBI lineage: Eukaryota > Metazoa > Chordata > Mammalia > Lagomorpha > Ochotonidae > Ochotona > Ochotona curzoniae. The sequence continues at coordinate 78,489 of NW_024465379.1, forward strand.
CATGGCTATGGATTTCTAGTGTCAAATACACAGAAAAACAAACACACTTTTAGGTTTATAACCAGTTTCTACCTGCTAATTTTCTTGATTTACATTTTGAAACAATCATGTGAGACTTTAAATAAGACATTTTCTAAATAAAAGCATACCAATTTTAAACACAATGGCTTTAAGCAATTTTTAACCATTTCTCCCAATTCGTGGAAACATTTTAACATAAACCCACCTTAAAACCTGGAAGCAGCAAGTTTTTCAGATTACCTTCTTCTAGCTGATTTGAGACTTTTTTTTGCAACAGGACAGGGCCACCGTCCTGAATTTTTTAAAGGGCCAACTTTAAGCATGCCTCTCTCTTTTTATGACTGTTAGTCCTGGAGTCTCTTCTTATTTTCTATTTTATTGAAGTCAAGGATGTTCAGGAAAACAAAAATCTTCAGTTTGGTTGTTGTCTTAAGAGGCTACCTAAGAATTTACTGAAGTTAGTTAGCAGGTTTAGCTATCAATAAGATGAAAATAACTTAAAAGGACATGTTAAAACAATATAATTATTTTTTCTACACATCCTTTAAGAATTTGTTGTATTTCTGTAAAGCAAATCTCACAAAGGGTACTTTTTGTAAATGAGAACACAAATAATCTTGAATTATGATCAGTTTTATCATTAAAAAATATTTTAACCAATAACCATAAACGTCAATACGCATTCTTTGTAACTTTGCAAATATTCATTTACTTTAATAAAACATATGAAGTAACAAACTTGTCACAACTTTATAACACTAACACATTATGATTCAAATTATTTTAAGTAATAATTAAATTATCCATTGCCCAGCAGCGTGGCCTAGCAGCTAAAAGTCCTCCCCTTGAACATATGGGTGCCGGTTCTAGTCCCGGCAGCTCCACTTCCCATCCAGCTCCCTGCTTGTGGCCTGGGAAAGCAGTCAAGGATGGCCCAAAGCCTTGGGACCCTGCACCCATGTAGGATACCTGGAAGAAGTTCCTGGATCCCGGCTTCGGATCGGCATAGCATCGGCCGTTGCGCTCACTTAGGGAGTGAATCATCGGACGGAAGATCTTCCTCTGTCTCCCCTCTCTGTATATCTGACTTTGCAATAAATAAATAAATCTTAAAAAAAATTAAATTATCCAAATTTTGTCTCTATCTTTGAGAGTTCCAGGGGTTCTGCTGGATGTCCCAAAGTCAGAAGACTTGGTTCAAATTCTTGAAGTACTTAGAGGTCCAATTGAATTTAATAAACAAAGAAACCTTAATTCAGCAGAGGGAAAAATCTCTCAGGTTAGAAAGGGTTAGTGAAGCCAAACCTCTCTCTGGCCGGGAAGGGTGGGGGAGTCTGGTTTGGCCAGCTCCTGCTAGGTATCCTTTCAAGAGAGAGCTTTCTCTCTCACACACACACATACACCAGTTTAAGAATTTAAAGGGAATTTACTCAAGACGAGGACAGGGCTGGAAATAAGTGGACTCAGGGTGATGCATTGGGCTTAAGACCCTCATTTTCGCTCTCAGTTCCAGGAGCCAGCTGCGCTGCGAGTTTACTTTTTTTTTTTTTTTAATCATTTTCTAACTCACTGGGAAAAACTCCCTTTTTATGTATGTGTTTATTTATTTTTTTATCTCTAGGAGCATTGAGGCTAAATAGAGCCACTTAAAGCAATAGCCTTTTATTTTGCAAACTGCGCCCTAGGACACTGCAAGAATCGAGTTTTGCTTATCAGTTATCTTGACACTGAACCTGTTAAATCAGACAATTTTAATAAAAAGACATACATGAAGACAGACATAGGTGGCCCCACACTCACAGAATTTAGAAATCTAATGGATAGGTAAAGCTCAGTGTAAATCTTGTAAACTTGAAAGCCAGGATCGGCAACTGGGGCTGTGTTAATCATCACGGTGGCCAGCCCCAGACTACCGAGCTGGGTTCCTGAACACAGGATGTCACTGCCCTTGACCGAGACCTCAAATCTGAAGCTTTTGAGTTTCTGAATACCTGTAAGGAATGCCAAAATTATCTGATAGAAATAGGATCCTTTTGTATAACACAATATAGATTAATTGTTGATATAATACCATCGCTCAGATATGTCTAAAGTGAGAACACAAATTTTGTTATTTTTAAACAATGAGATGGGGAATACAAAGATTACCTTAATATGAAAGGTTGTAGATAAGAATTACCACATTGGTTTAGCTCATATTCATGTAAAGAGTTTTCAGTGTCTTGTTCTAAATTTTTAGCCCATTTTCACCCCATTAATACTGAGAAGTACTACTCTGAACAAAGCCCAAGTGATCCAAAATTGCAGTGGAAGACGCTCATCTTTTCTATTTGCTTTTAAAATACTCTGTCTTACTCTTTCCCAGACATCTAAGTCTAAGGTCCGTTCACCAGGCAACCAAGGATTGTTTTCTCCCACAGTGTCCCAGCACTGCTGCAGCTGGGATCTTGAAACCACAGTGCTGTTCTGCTTCAAAAATGATGCAGCAGTTCAATGTAGGGAAAGCACTTTCCTTCCCCTACCATTTGCCCCATTCGGTCCCTGCTTACCTCCTCCTGCAGGGTTTGTCTCCTCCTTTTTCCTTTTTCTCACTTCAGGTCCCCTGTTGTGGCACCAGTTGCAAGTTTACCTTTGCGGGTTCCTGGGAGGAGATGCAACCTGAAGAAAGGGGTGGGGGGGTGCTCTCTTTTGGCAACTGACAAAGTTTATTTCCAGGGTTTCAGTTTTGATACATTTCATGAAACAATGATTCAGACATAACTCAGAATTAGATCATGTCTAAGAACACAGAGACAACAAAGAAACTAACAAGGCGACCTAGTCAGAGTTATTGTAACAGGCAATAGGTAACATCCTTGATTGACTAGACAGAGCACAGATGTCTGTCTATCTTCAGGGAGAGCACAAAAACACATCCAAGGACTCACTGGGGCAAGAGCACACTGTGGGTGAGAGGCCTTCTGCCTGCTCTTTCCTGGAGCCTCTTCTCAACAGGATCCAACACGCCTCTGCTGTCCCAGCTTCCCTATGGGCTGTGTTCCTTCAGTCCAATCTGAAAAAACTTAACAGCCACCACTGACATCGTTGCTAGTGTCTAGACCTCTTATCACAGATGTCTATCCATGGCTCAAAATCACTCTTTCCAGGACATTTTCTGCAAAGGCAGAGCTCAAACCTCAGACTTCACTTTCAACAAGGTGGATTTCATCCTTGCTGAAGAACCAGACTTTAATGATTTTGAAATTTATTTTGTCACTAATGTTCTACTTGCTGTATGGAATGTATTCCTTATGATTTGTTTTAATTTCTGCTCCTTCCTCAAGTATTAAAAATTAAAATTCTTGTGGTGATGTATTGTGTAATTTTAACATTTTCATTAGTTTAAAAATTTTCTGATAAGGAAAACATTTTATGCATTCCACAAGGTATAGTTTCAAAAACACAATGACCCTTCCCTCATCCCCTGCTAATCTTCATATCCCTCTCTTCCTCTTTTCTCATTTTCAATGACATATTTTAAATCCACTTCATTTTCAGAGGTTAAGTTTTGGACTACACCTAATATTCCATAACTAAATACTGAGAAAAACTGCAGTTATATTGCTGTATAAATATCGAAGAAAAATAATATCCCAAAGTGATCATCTACTGCATTTTTTGTGTTCAAGAATACTGCCACATATCAGGAAAGCATATTTGTTTTAGACATATGTTTAAGACAGACATTTTTACTAAAAATAATGGATTCCAGTTGCAACTAATAAAATGTAAAAGAATTTCATTGATTTCTGCAACCAAGCAGTATTCTATATCATAAACATACATAGGCATGTATAATGTGAATTTATATAAATTATCTTTATAGAATTTCCACTAATGGAAATATGAGCTACTTACAAAAAAATAGCATGGCAAAAGCCATAGAACAAAGCACTGACACCAACATCTGTGAAGGGAGGCAAACCTTAGTTGAATTCCACAAGCTTCTGGATTTATTGAATCCAGATACAGACATTCACACCATTGGGGAGCAAGTCATTGGGGAGCAAGCCACTGGGGAAAAAAAAACAAACAGCTAGCCAATGGAGGTAACCAGGAAACAAAAGTGGAGTCCACCCCACACCCATAAGTTTCACATCCTAAATACCCTGAGGATATCAGAACCACCTGAGAGGTAGATGATGTAACCTGAGTATAGGGCACAAGCTAGACTGGGATTAGCTAACTGAATCCTAAAGGAAGCCATAGTGAAAGTCAAAGTGCACTTGCATCAGTGGACACTAGGACCTTGACGTTTGGACTTCAGCACGCAAGGCTTGAGCAAGGCAGAAGTGGGAGTGAAGGCTGAGACAGTGCAGGCATAGGCAGTGGTTCCGGCCCAAAGTACATTTGAGCAGTCCAGGACCACAAGGGTTGAAGTTGGAGACTACAACCACTGGAAGCTTGATTATTGGTGCACACCTGGGAGAGGCAGGAAGGAACAAAACCACTGCCCTGATTGATTTTGCTGCTCCACAGGCTATGGGGCAGAGAAAAACACAGTACGGCACTGTCCAATTTGACATGCAACTCTGTGGCTCTGAAGCTGCAGTGGTACCAGCCACAGCCCCTGACCCAGTGACCAAGGTACCAGCGGAACAGTGATCCTGCACTGTGCCCAGCAAATTGATGAAGTCATAGAAGCAGAGCAGGAGTACTGGGGTCAGTGCTGTACGTGTAGATGAAAGAAGGTGTGAAGAGAACAGCTCCCCTGTTTGGCAGGGCCCAGAGGAGCTTCCACCTGTTTAGCAGCGCCCAGCAGATTTCTCTCTGACCACCTTGACACAGTCTCAGCCCCTTTTGCTTGGACACTCAAGCACCGCACTAAGAATTCTGTATTCTATTGAGGCATTGTTGTTTGCCCCTGTGAGATGGTTTTTGCAACCGATGTGAGCTTGAGAGTTAATGTCACTGATAATGTCTTGGTGAGTGGATCATTGACAATTTACACACAGGAGCACAATTAAGCCCATGCCATTTTTGGACACTTTATTGGGTACTTAACCATTGCCTCAGAATCTGGCCCCGACATGTATCACTTCTTCTGGAAAAGGGCTTGATAATGTCCTAAATAATAATGAAAGTGATGAGAGTAAGAGCTGAAGCTACCATGGCAACATAGTTATTGTTATCTCAAAGGCTAACCTGTCTTTGCAATTTCTTTGGAGCATAGAAAATATAACTGTTTGAACCACTTTTATCATTTTTAGCTAGAGGAATTAAGGATGCTTTTATTAAAGAAATATGCTTTTGATTATTGTTTTGTTGTTTATGGGTTTTTGGAGCCTATAGTTGTAGGGGAATTTAGCATTTGAAACTTTTGTCTTGGATTTTTGTTTTTTTCACTTGTAGCCATTTTTTCCCATTAAATAATGGGTGAATTGTAGAAATAGAAATGTGGTAGGAATGTACTACTGATTAGCAGGTAACCGCCTGTCCTTGGCCTTGGAGTCCTGGCTCTTGCTCCATGACTACTACTGAAGAATGAATAATGGCTTGCTTTGAAGAATATGAATACAGTATCTCACAGAATTATCTTTAGGGGCATCTGCTTAGCCCTGAAGTGCAGACAGAATGACCAAATATCTGTGCATGCCCCATTAGTCTTGAAGTAAAAATGGAACAATTGGTTGTTTGTGTAGAAGCTTATGATGTGTCTGAGTAAATAAAAAAGGACAGCTTCTTGAGCTGTTGCAAGAGGGCACCAGGTGACAGTGTCCCACAGTTTCTTTATCGCCGACTCCACGCACCCTTCCCAAGCTTTGAACTGGGCTGGAGCTGGTTTCGGGCACAACAGACTGCCACAGATAGCAACAACAAATAGGAATTAGGCATAGAATTCCAAGGAACCCCTCACTCTTCTCTCCAAAATAGAGAAAGAGAGAGAGAGAGAGAGAGAGAGAGAGAGAGAGAAGCAAAAGGACATCTCCTTACTTCTAATCCCTACTCACTTAACGAAACTTGAGCTAATTAAAGAGGAACAACATAGTTTAAAATAGTGGCAGTAAGTCCCTGTTCCTAACACCCCTAAAACCATGAGAGAGAGAAGCTAGGCAGACAAAAGCTGACTATGACCTAGGAATGCCCAGGCCAAGGAAGGCAACAAGGTTGGCACTGCATGCAGAGACTGAGGCTGAAGCCCCCAGGATCAGTGAAAACAAAACCTAGACATCATCCCCGAGCAAGAATGAATAGGAAATTGTTGTTACTGAATGAGACGCTTAAACTCTACCCAAAAAGTTGGGAGTGACAGAAAAAAACAAAAACAGTATGCCATAAGTGAGAACTTGTTGATCTAAAAGCTGATGGACACGAGCAACAGAAGAATCACAAACAGCACAAATGAGTATTTCCCTCAAAAAACAAGCAAAAGACCATTTCAGTGTTAGAGGTACAGGATGAAGACACTAAGGATCTACAGGAAATTGATTTTGAAAAACCATTATAAAGCTCTTCAGGGACAGGGAAAAACAAGCATTTAATTCATTCAAGGAAAACAACAAAATACTAGCCAACAGATTTCAACAATACATCAGACAGATCATTCACTCAGACCAGGCTGGTTTGCCTCTGTTATTGGGGGGAACACAACAATAAATGTGATACACTACATCAACAAATTGAAGATAAAGACCATAGGACTATTTCAATAGATACAGAAAAAAACTTTTGCTAATATTCAGCACCACTTCATTTTACAAAACATTGAAAGAAAAAAAGAAACAAATACAAGAAGATTTGAATAGATGGAGCAGTTACCATGTCCCTGGAGAAGCAGAGTTAAAATTATCAAAATGTTCATAATGCTGAACGTAATATAGATGCAATATGATCCCAAACACAATGCTAAGAACATTTTTGCAGAGTTTGAAAACATGACACAAAAAGCCATCTGGAAACACAAGAGACTGCAAATAACCAAAGCTGTCTTGAAGACTAAGAATCAAGTCAGGTGAATCACAATACCAGATATCAAGATATGTAAGAGGGCACTGGTCTTCAAAACAATCTGGTGTGGATACAGAAACAGAAAGATCAATGGAACAGAGATGAAACACCAGAAAGCAGCACACACACATACAGCAAATTGATCTCTTCAACAACAGGTCCGAAAGGAAAGCAGAGAGCAGTTTGGTCTCGTCAACAAACATTGTTGGACAATTGAATAGCAGCCTGCAGAAATAAGAAGGAAGGCCTCCACCTTTCATCATTACAAAGATCAAATCTAAATGGATCAAGAACCTAAATCTGAACCCAGAAACCATCAAATTATTAGCAGAAAACAATAGGAAACACTCTACAAGATATAGGCATAGGCAAAAGTCATAGAAGCACAGCCCATGGAGACCACAATAAATAAGTGTGACTGTATCAAACTAAGAAGCTTCTGTATAGCAAAGGAAATTGTCAACAAACCAAACAGGCAACCAACAGTACGGGAGAAAATCTTTGCACACGGCACAACAGAAAGGGGGCTGATATCCAGGAACTACAAAGAGCTCCAGAAATACAACAATGGCAAAACAAGCAAACCAGTTAAAAAATTTGCAAAGGAAATGAGCAGACATCATTTAAAGCAACAAATTCAAATGGCTACCAGATACGTGAAAAAGTGTTAAGGTCGCTAGCAACAGTGGAAATACAAATGAAACCACATTGAGATTCCATAAGACACAAGTCTGTGAAATCGGAAGTTTATTATTTCAAAAGTAAAATTTAAGAAAAATACTAAATAATATCTATACTGTATAATGCCAAAGAGGAAGAAAAGAAACAAATGAGAAAAGAGGGATCATAGTTCACAAAAAGAATAAAATTCACACAATTCATATTTTGTCATGAACTACATATTCACAGATCATAGAGAAACTGTCACTAAAGCTGGAAGTGGATACTTAATTATCCAACAAAGACAATTTTGTTTACTTTCAGAGGTAAAAAGACCTGTGGCTTAGGTTTCAAAAGGTGCTTATATGTGAGCACACTCAAATAAAAATGATTTCTGTATTAATTGTGAAAGTGCAAAAGGCAGAAATTTAAATACACGGGGAACTTTGAATTCAGAGAAGCATTGTAGCAGGGTGCGAGAGAAATTATGCCAGACAAGTCTAGGATGTATTAAGAAGTCTTTATTAACCACGCTTAGTGATAACAGGGACCCCTAAAAATTAGTAGACGACAAGTCCAGTGACAATCCAATCTTAACCAAAACTTTGAGAGGAAAAAAATAAATGGTGATAACCGTGAAACCCTTTACATTAAACTGAAGATCTGTGTCTTAGCCTCCTGGGCAACACAATTTCTCCTAAGAGACATGAAACAAACAACCTGGACATACTTAGAAAGCTTCAACATTCATCTTTTCTTGATTTCTTGTGCATATTCCATTTCTGATAGGCCTTACCTATAATACTTGAAAGCACATAAATTAGAAATACAAAGTATCTTAGCATTGACATCTTTACCACCCTGCCCAAGCAGTGAACGGAAGTTGATGATTACAGACACACATGGCACATGCTCAGGGGATACCTATTCTTGCAATCTGCTCATGAGAAGCCAGAGAGCAAGTAGGTACGATGCTAGCCAAGATACAGAGTGCCAGCATGAAGGAAGCATGCAACCAACAGAGTGAGTGCTTCCCTACCAGGGGTCTTTATGGGAGCCTGTGAGGGGAGTGGGTATGCAATAACATGCTACTTCCCCATCTCAGGTTCCAGGTGACCATAGGTGAGCATCACATGTGGGTGGAAAGAATTATGTGGTAGTTCCTGAACATGAACTAGCTGCCTAAGACAAAAACATTGCACAAATTTTGGCAGTGTCCAAGGGAAGAAAATTAAGATACAGGTCGAAACTGTTAGGTTCAGAACAGATTAATAGACTTTAAATTCAAGCAAGAGTTTCACTGCTCAGGAGAGAGTCTAAAGGACCACACCCTAGTGTGAGATGGCATGGGACCACTTCCACATGGCAGAGTGAAAGCAAGAGGGTAAAGAAGTTTTATACATCTTAGTTGAGGGGCTGGAAAATAGCAGCTCCTCAGTTTGGACCTGCCGGTGATGTGTAGTATGAAATACTAATCATGGCAGGTGCTGACCTTCTGCACAGAGATGAGGTTATGGTGAATCAGCATTCCAAACATTCCTAGATGGGAGTGTCACCTTGCCTTCAGCAGGGTGCTGGAGTAACTTCTGCTCTTCCAGTGCCTAAATGACTCCACTTGGCTCATTCACTTCACATACCATCAGCTTGTGCAGATTTCGAGGGAAACCCTTGTTGGTCACTTCTTGTCCAATGTCCATGTAGCCACGGATGATGCAATCAAGCATGTTGAGCACCCACACAAAACAAGGATGCAGATCCTCAGTCCAGGCGCTAAAACTACATATCCAGAGACAAGTTCAGCGCCCAAGCCTTTTTCAGCTACCATGGAAAACCAGTGATGTGGCAGCAAGTATGCTTGAAAGTGTATGTGATCCCTGGGGAACTGAGTGTGTTGGTGAATGGCAACATTCAAAACGGCCAGCACAGGTATTCCAATTCCAAAACGACTCCATTTGGCTCATTCACTTCACATACCATCAGCTTGTCGAGCAGATCTAGAGCGAAACACTGTTTGGTCACTTCTTGTCCAATGTACATGGAGCCCAGGATGATGCAATCAAGCATGTTGAGCACCCACACAAAACATGCATGCAGATCCTCAGTCCAGGCGCAAAAACTCCACATCCAGAGGCAAATTCAGCGCCCAAGCCATTTTCAGCTACCATGCAACATGATGGCTCTGGCAGCACATATGCCTGAAAGTGTATGTGATCCCTGGGGAACTGAGTGTGTTGGAGAATGGCAACATTCGAAAGGGCCAGCACAGGTCTTCCAGTGCCAAATCGACTCCACTAGGCTCATTCACTTCACGAACAATCAGCTTGTCGAGCAGATCTAGAGGGAAACCCTTTATGGTCACTTCCTGTCCAATGTCAATGGAGCCCAGGATGATGCAATCAAGCATGTTGAGCACCCACACAAAACAAGGATGCAGATCCTCAGTCCAGGCACTAACAACTCCACATCCAGAGACAAGTTCAGCGCCCAAGCCATTTTCAGCTAACATGAAAAATCAGTGATGTGGCAGCACATATGCCTGAAAGTGTATGTGATGCTTGGGGTACTGAGTGTGTTGGTGAATGGCAACATTTGAAAGGGCCAACACAGGTCTTCCAGTGCCAAAACGACTCCACATGGCTCATTCACTTCACATACCATGAGCTTGTTGAGCAGATCTAGTGGGAAACCCTTGTTGGTCACTTCTTCTCAAATGTCCATGGAGCCCAGGATGATGCAATCAAGCATGTTGAGCACCCACACAAAACAAGGATGCAGATCCTCAGTCCAGGCACTAAAACTCCACATCCAAAATCAAGCTCAGTGCCCAACCCATTTTCAGCTACCATGCAACCTGATGGCTCTGGCAGCACATATGCCTGAAAGTGTATGTGATCACTGCGGAACTGAGCGTGCTGGTGAATGGCAACATTCGATAGGGCCAGCACGGGTCTTCCAATGCAAAAACGGCTCCACTTGGCTCATTCATTTCACATACCATCAGCTTGTCGAGCAGATCTAGAGGGAAACCCTGTTTGGTCACTTCTTGTCCAATGTCCATGGAGCCCAGGATGATGCAAACAAGCATGTTGAGCACCCACACAAAACAAGGATGCAGATCCTCAGTCCAGGCGCTAAAACTCCATATCCAGAGACAAGTTCAGCGCGCAAGCCATTTTCAGCTACCATGGAAAACCAGTGATCTGGCAGCACATATGCCTGAAAGTGTATGTGATGCCTGCGGAACTGAGTGTGTTGGTGAATGGCAATATTCCAAAGGCCAGCACAAGTCTTCCAGTGCCAAAACGACTCAACTAGGCTCATTCACTTCACATACCATCAGCTTGTCGAGCAGATCTAGAGGGAAACCCTTTTTGGTCACTTCTTGTCCAATGTCCATGGAGCCTGAGATAATGCAATCAAGCATGTTGAGCACCCACAGAAAACAAGGATGCAGATCCTCAGTCCAGGCGCTAACAACTCCACATCCAGAGACAAGTTCATTGAACAACCCATTTTCGGCTAAAATGCAACATGGTGGCTCTGTCAGCACATATGCATGAAAGTGTATGTGATCCCTGGGGAACTGAGTGTGGAGGTGAATGGCAATATTCGACAGGGCCAACACAGGTCTTCCAATGCCAAAACGACTTCACTTGGCTCATTCACTTCACATAGCATCAGCTTGTCGAGCAGATTTAGAGGGAAACCCTGTTTTGGTCACTTCTTGTCCAATGTACATGGAGCACAGGATGATGCAATCACGCATTTTGAACACCCACACAAACCAAGGATGCAGATCCTCAGTCCAGGAGCTAACAACTCCACATCAGAGGCAAGTTTAGCACCCAAGCCATTTTCAGCTACAATGGAAAACCAGTGATCTGGCAGCACATATGCCTGAAAGTGTATGTGATGCCTGGGGAACTGAGTTTGGTGGTGAATGGCAACATTCGACAGGGCCAGCACAGGTCTTCCAATGCCAAAACGACTCCACTTGGCTCATTCACTTCACATAGCATCAGCTTGTCGAGCAGATGTGGAGGTTTACCCTGTTTTGGTCAGTTCATGTCCAATGTCCATGGAGCCCAGGATGATGCAATCAAGCATGTTGGGCACCCACACTAAACAAGGATGCAGATCCTCAGTCCAGGCGCTAACAACTCCACATCAGAGGCAAGTTCATTGAACAAGCCATTTTCCGCTACCATGGAAAACCTGTGATCTGGAAGCACATATGCCTGAAAGTGTATGTGATCCCTGGGGAACTGAGTGTGTTGGTGAATGGCAACATTCAAAAGGGCCAACACAGGTGTTCCAATGCCAAAACGACGACACGTGGCTCATTCACTTCACATACCATGAGCTTGTCATGCAGATCTATGGGGAAACCTTTTTGGTCACTTCTTTCCAACTCCATGGAGCCCAGAATGATGCAAGCATGTTGAGCACCCACACTAAACAAGGATGCAGATCTTCAGTCCAGGCGCTAACAACTCCACATCTAGAGACAAGTTCAGCGCCCAAGTCATTTTCAGCTACCATGGAAAACATGACGGCTCTCGCAGTAAATACGCCTGATTGTGTATGTGATCCCTGGGGAACTGAGTGTGCTGCTGAATAGCAACATTCGACAGGGCCAACACAAGTCTTCCAATGCCAAAACGACTCCACTTGGCTCATTCACTTCCTGTACGAACAACTTGTCTAGCAGATTTAGTGGGAAACCAAATTTGGTCACTTGTCGTCCAATGTACTTGGAGCCCAGGATGATGCAATCAAGCATCTTGAGCACCCACACAAAACAAAGATGCAGATGCTCAGTGAAGGCGCTAAAAACTCCACACCTAGAGAGAAGTTCAGCGCCCAAGCCAATTTCAGCTACCATGCAACATGATAGCTCTGGCAGCACATATGCATGAAAGTGTATGTCATGCCTGGGGAACTGAGTGTGTTGGTGAATTGGAACATTCAAAAGGGCCAACACAGGTCTTCCAGTGCCAAAACGACTCCACTTGGCTCATTGACTTCACATACCATCAGCTTGTCGAGCAGATCTGGGGGGAAAACCCTGTTTGGTCACTTCTTGTCCAATGTCCATGGAGCCCAGGATGATGCAAACAAGCATGTTGAGCACCCACACAAAACAAGGATGCAGATCCTCAGTCCAGGCGCTAACAACTCCACATCCAGAGACAAGTCCAGCGCCCAAGCCATTTTCAGCTAACATGAAAAACCAGTGATGTGGCAGCACATATGCCTGAAAGTGTATGTGATGCCTGGGGAAATGAGTGTGTTGGTGAATGGCAACATTCGAAAGGGCCAGCACAGGTATTCCAATGCCAAAACGACTCACCTTGGCTCATTCTCTTTACATACACTCACCTTATGAAGCAGATCTGGGGGGCAACCCTTTTTGGTCACTTTTTTTCAAATGTCCATGGAGCCCATGATGATGCAATCAAGCATGATGAGCACCCACACAAAACAAGGAAGCAGATCCTCAGTCCAGGCGCTAATACTCCACATCCAGAGACAAGTTCAGCGCCCAAGCCATTTTCAGCTACCATGCAACATGATGGCTCTGACAGCACATATGCATGAAAGTGTATGTGATGCCTGGGGAACTGAGTGTGTTGGGGGAATGGCAACATTCAAAAGGGCCAACACAGGTCTTCCAATGACAAAGCGACTCAACTTAGCACATTCACTTCACATAACATCAGCTTGTCGAACAGATCTAGAGGGAAACCCTGTTTGGTCACTTCTTGTCCAATGTCCATGGAGCCCAGGATGATGCAATCAAGCATGTTGAGCACCCACACAAAACAAGGATGCAGATCCTCAGTCCAGGCGCTAACAACTCCACATCGAGAGGCAAGTTCCTTGAACAAGCCATTTTCAGCTACCATGGAGAAACAGTGAATTGGCAGCAAGCATGCCTGAAAGTGTATATGATGCCTGGGGAACTGAGTGTGTTGGTGAATGGCAACATTTGAAAGGGCCAGTACAGGTCTTCCAGTGCTAAAACAATTCCACATGGCTCATTCACGTCAGTTCATATAGCATGAGCTTGTAGAGCAGATTTCGAGGGAAACACTGTTTGATCACATTTGTCCAATGTCCATGGAGCCCAGGATGATGCAATCAAGCATTTTGAGCACGCACACAAAACAAGGATGCAGATGCTCAGTCCAGGCGCTAACATCTCCACATCGAGATGCAAGTTCATTGAACAAGCCATTTTCTGCTACCATGCAACTTGATGGCTCTGGCTTCACATACACCTGAAAGTGTATATTATCCATGGGGTACTGAGTGTGTTGGTGAATGGAAACATTCGAAAGGGCCCGCACAGTTCTGTCAGTGCCAAAACGACTCCACTTGCCTCATTCACGTCACATACCAACAGCTTGTCGAGCAGATCTAGAGGGAAACCCTGTTTGGTCATTCTTGTCCAATGTCCATGGAGCCCAGGATGATGCAATCAAGCATGTTGAGCACCCACACAAAACAAGGATGCAAATGCTCAGTCCAGGTGCTAACAACTCCACATCCAGTGGCAAGTTCATTGAACAAGAAATTTTCAGCTACCATGCAACATAATGGCTCTGGCAGCAAATAAGCCTGAAAGTGTATGTGATCCCTGGGGAACTGAGTTTGTTGGTGAATGGCAACATTCGAAAGGCCCCCACAGGTATTCCAATGACAAAAGGACTCCACTTGGCTCATTCACTTCACATACCATCAGCTTGTCGAGCAGATCTAGAGGGAAACCCTTTTTGTTCACTTCTTCTCAAATGTCCATGGAGCCTAAGATGATGCAATCAAGCATGTTGAGCACCCACATAAAACAAGGATGCAGATCCTCAGTCCAGGCGCAAAATTCCACATCCAGAGACTAATTCAGCGCCCAAGTCATTTTCAGCTACCATGCAACGTGACGGCTCTGGCAGCACATATGCCTGAAAGTGTATGTGATCCCTAGGGAACTGAGTGTGTTGTGGAATGGCAACATTCGAAAGGGACAGCACAGGTCTGTCAATGCCAAAAGTTCTCCAAGTGGCTCATTCACTTCATATACCATCAGCTTGTCGAGCAGATTTCGAGGGAAACACTTTTTGGTCACTTCCTGTCCAATGTCCATGGAACTAGAGATGATGCAATCAAGCATCTTGAGCACCCACACAAAACAAGGATGCAGATCCTCAGTCCAGGCGCTAACAACTCCACATCCAGAGACAAGTTCAGCGCCCAAGCCATTTTTTGCTACCATGCAACATGATAGCTCCTGCAGCACATATGCCTGAAAGTGTATGTTATGCCTGGGGAACTGAGTGTGTTGGTGAATGGCAACATTCGAAAGGGCCAGCACAGGTCTGTCAGTGCCAAAGCAACACCAAGTGGCTAATTCACTTCACATACCATCAGTTTGTCGAGCGGATCTACAGGGAAACACTTTTTGGTCACTTCTTGTCTAATATCCATGCAACCTGAGATGATGCAATCAAGCATGTTGAGCACCCACACAAAACAAGGATGCAGATCCTCAGTCCAGGCGCTAACAACTCCACATCCAGAGACAAGTTCAGCGCCCAAGCCATTTTCAGCTACCATGCAACATGATGGCTCTGGCAGCACAGATGCCTGAAAGTGTATGTGATGCCTGGGGAACTGATTTTGTTGATGAATGGTAATATTCGAAAGGGCCAGCAAGGTACTCCAATGCCAAAATGACTCCACTTGGCTCATTCACTTCAAACACCAACAGCTTCTCGAGCAGACCTGGGGGGGAAACCTTTTTGGCCACTTCTTGTTCAATGTCCATGGAGCCCACGATGATGCAATCAAGCATGTTGAGCAATCACACAAAAGAAGGATGCAGATCCTCAGTCCAGGTGATAAAACTCCAAATCCAGAGACAAGTTCAGCGCCCAAGCCATTTTCAGCTACCATGGAAAACGATGGCTCTGGCAGCATATATGCCTGAAAGTGTATGTGATCCCTGGGGAACTGAGTGTGTTGTGGAATGGCAACATTCGAAAGGGACAGCACAGGTCTGTCAGTGCCAAAAGTTCTCCACGTGGCTCATTCACTTCACATACCATCAGCTTGTCGAGCAGATCTAGAGGGAAACCCTTTTTGGTCACTTCTTGTCCAATGTCCATGGAACCTGAGATGATGCAATCAAGCATCTTGAGCACCCACACAAAACAAGGATGCAGATCCTCAGTCCAGGCGCTAACAACTCCACATCCAGAGACAAGTTCATTGAACAAGACATTTTCAGCTACCACGGAAAATCAGTGATGTGGCAGCAAGTATGCCAAAAAGAGTATGTGATGATCAATGGAGATCTGAGTGTGTTGTTGAATGGATACATTCAAAAGACCCAGTAGAGGTCATCCAGTGCCAAAACCACTCCACTTGGCTCATTCACTTCACATACCATCAGAATTTAGAGCGGATCTAGATGGAAACACTTTTGGTCACTTCTTGTCCAATGTCCATGGAACCTGAGATGACGCAATCAAGCATGTTGAGCACCCACACAAAAGAGTATGCAGATCCTCAGTCAAGGCGCTAACAACTCCACATCCAGAGACAAGTTATTTGAACAAGCCATTTTCAGCTACCATTCGACTTGATGGCTCTGGCAGCACATATGCGTGAAAGTGAATGTGCTCTCTGTGGAACTGAGTGTGCTGGGGAATGGCAACATTCGAAAGGGCCAACAAAGGTCTTCCAGTCCCAAGGCAACACCACTTGGCTCATTCACTTCACATACCATCAGCTTTTCGAGCAGATCTAGAGGGAAACACTTTTTGGTCACTTCTTGTCTAATATCCATGCAACCTGAGATGATGCAATCAAGCATGTTGAGCACCCACACAAAACAAGGATGCAGATCCTCAGTCCAGGCGCTAACAACTCCACATCCAGAGACAAGTTCAGCGCCCAAGCCATTTTCAGCTACCATGCAACATGATGGCTCTGGCAGCACAGATGCCTGAAAGTGTATGTGATGCCTGGGGAACTGATTTTGTTGATGAATGGTAATATTCGAAAGGGCCAGCAAGGTACTCCAATGCCAAAACGACTCCACTTGGCTCATTCACTTCAAACACCAACAGCTTCTCGAGCAGACCTGGGGGGAAAACCTTTTTGGCCACTTCTTGTTCAATGTCCATGGAGCCCACGATGATGCAATCAAGCATGTTGAGCAATCACACAAAAGAAGGATGCAGATCCTCAGTCCAGGTGATAAAACTCCAAATCCAGAGACAAGTTCAGCGCCCAAGCCATTTTCAGCTACCATGGAAAACGATGGCTCTGGCAGCATATATGCCTGAAAGTGTATGTGATCCCTGGGGAACTGAGTGTGTTGTGGAATGGCAACATTCGAAAGGGACAGCACAGGTCTGTCAGTGCCAAAATGAATCCACGTGGCTCATTCACTTCACATACCATCAGCTTGTCGAGCAGATCTAGAGGGAAACCCTTTTTGGTCACTTCTTGTCCAATGTCCATGGAACTAGAGATGATGCAATCAAGCATCTTGAGCACCCACACAAAACAAGGATGCAGATCCTCAGTCCAGGCGCTAACAACTCCACATCCAGAGATAAGTTCATTGAACAAGACATTTTCAGCTACCACGGAAAATCAGTGATGTGGCAGCAAGTATGCCAAAAAGAGTATGTGATGATCAATGGGGATCTGAGTGTGTTGTTGAATGGATACATTCAAAAGACCCAGTACAGGTCATCCAGTGCCAAAACCACTCCACTTGGCTCATTCACTTCACATACCATCAGAATTTAGAGCGGATCTAGATGGAAACACTGTTTGGTCACTTCTTGTCCAATGTCCATGGAACCTGAGATGACGCAATCAAGCATGTTGAGCACCCACACAAAAGAGGATGCAGATCCTCAGTCCAGGCGCTAACAACTCCACATCCAGAGACAAGTTCATTGAACAAGCCATTTTCAGCTACCATTCGACTTGATGGCTCTGGCAGCACATATGCCTGAAAGTGTATGTGATCTCTGCGGAACTGAGTGTGCTGGTGAATGGCCACATTCGAAAGGGCCAACAAAGGTCTTCCAGTACCAAAGCAAATCCACTTGGCTCATTCACTTCACATACCATCAGCTTTTCGAGCAGATCTAGAGGGAAACACTGTTTGGTCACTTCTTGTCCAATGTCCATTTAACCTGAGATGATGAAATCAAGCATGTTGAGCACCCACACAAAACAAGGATGCAGATCCTCTGTCCAGGCGCTAACAACATCACATTCAGAGACTAGTTCAATGCCCAAGTCATTTTTAGCCACAATGAAAAACTAATGATCTGGCAGCACATATGCCTGAAAGTGTATGTGATGCCTGGGGAACTGAGTGTGTTGGTGAATGGCAACATTCGAAAGGGCCAGCACAGGTCTGTCAGTGCCAAAACCACTCCATTTGGCTCATTCACTTCACATACCATCAGCTTGTCGAGAAGATCTAGAGGGAAACCCTTGTTTTTCACTTCTTCTCCAATGTGCATGGAGCCTAAGATGATGCAATCAAGCATGTTGAGCACCCACACAAAACAAGGATGCAGATCCTCAGTCCAGGCGCTAACAACTCCACATCCAGAGACAAGTTCAGCACCCAAGTCGTTTTTAGCTACCATGCAACATGATGGCTCTGGCAGCACATATGCCTGAAAGTGTATGTGATCCCTGTGGAACTGAGTGTGTTGGTGAATGGCAACATTCGAAAGGGCCAGCACAGGTCTGTCAGTGCCAAAATGACTCCATTTGGCTCATTCACTTCACATACCATCAGCTTGTTGAGCAGATATGTGGGAAAACCCTTTTTGGTCACTTTTTCTCAAATGTCCATGGAGCCTAAGATTATGCAATCAACCATGTTGAGCACCCACACAAAACAAGGATGCAGATCCTCAGTCCGGGCGCTAAAAACTCCACATCT
This sequence comes from Ochotona curzoniae, assembly GCF_017591425.1. Taxonomy (NCBI): domain Eukaryota; kingdom Metazoa; phylum Chordata; class Mammalia; order Lagomorpha; family Ochotonidae; genus Ochotona; species Ochotona curzoniae. The sequence goes on from NW_024465379.1 coordinate 97,141, forward strand.
AGAGACTAGTTCAGCGCCCAAGTCCTTTTCAGTTACCATTCGACTTGATGGCTCTGGCAGCACATATGCCTGAAAGTGTATGTGATCTCTGTGAAACTGAGTGTGTTGGTGAATGCCAACACTCGAAACGGACAGCACAGGTCTTCCAGTGCCAAAGCAACTCCACTTGGCTCATTCTCTTCACATACCATCAGCTTGTCGAGCAGATCTAGAGGGAAAACCTGTTTGGTCACTTCTTGTCCAATGTCCATGGAACCTGAGATGATGCAATCAAGCATGTTGAGCACCCACACAAAACAAGGATGCAGATCCTCAGTCCAGGCGCTAACAACTCCACGTCCAGAGGAAAGTTCATTGAACAAGCATTTTCAGCTACCATGGAAAACCAGCGATGTGGCAGCACATATGCCTGAAAGTGTATGTGATTCCTGGGGAACTGAGTGTGTTGGTGAATGGCAACATTCGAAAGGGCCAGCACAGGTCTTCCAGTGCCAAAACGACTCCACTTGGCTCATTCACTTCATATACCATCAGCTTGTTGAGCAGATCTCAGAGGGAAACCCTGTTTGGTCACTTCTTGTCCAATGTCCATGGAGCCCAGGATGATGCAATCAAGCATGTTGAGCACCCACACAAAACAAGGATGCAGATCCTCAGTCCAGGCGCTAACAACTCCACATCCAGAGACAAGTTCATCGCCCAAGCCATTTTCAGCTACCATGCAACGTGATGGCTCTGGCAGCACATATGCCTGAAAGTGTATGTGATGCCTAGGGAACTGAGAGTGTTTGTGAATGGTAATATTCGAAAGGGAAAGCAGTGTTCTTCCAGTGCCAAAACGACTCCACTTGGCTCATTCACTTCACATACCATCAGCTTGTGGAGCAGATCTAGAGGGAAACCCTGTTTGGTCACTTCTTGTCCAATGTCCATGGAGCCCAGGATGATGCAATCAAGCATGTTGAGCACCCACACAAAACAAGGATGCAGATCCTCAGTCCAGGCGCTAACAACTCCACATCCAGAGACAAGTTCATCCGCTAAGACATTTTCAGCTACCATGCAACATGATGGCTCTGGCAGCACATATGCCTGAAAGTGTATGTGATCGTGGGGAACTGAGTGTGTTGGTGAATGGCAATATTCGAATTGGCCAGCACGGGTCTTCCAGTGCCAAAACGACTCCACTTGGCTCATTCACTTCACATACCATCAGCTTGTCGAGCAGATCTAGAGGGAAACCCTGTTTGGTCACTTCTTGTCCAATGTCCATGGAGCCCAGGATGATGCAATCAAGCATGTTGAGCACCCACACAAAACAAGGATGCAGATCCTCAGTCCAGGCGCTAACAACTCCACATCCAGAGACAAGTTCAGCGCCCAAGCCATTTTCAGCTACCATGCAACATGATGGCTCTGGCAGCACATATGCCTGAAAGTGTATGTGATCCCTGGGGAACTGAGTGTGTTGGTGAATGGCAATATTCGAATTGGCCAGCACAGGTCTTCCAGTGCCAAAACGACTCCACTTGGCTCATTCACTTCACATACCATCAGCTTGTCGAGCAGATCTAGAGGGAAACCCTGTTTGGTCACTTCTTGTCCAATGTCCATGGAGCCCAGGATGATGCAATCAAGCATGTTGAGCACCCACACAAAACAAGGATGCAGATCCTCAGTCCAGGCGCTAACAACTCCACATCCAGAGACAAGTTCAGCGCCCAAGCCATTTTCAGCTACCATGCAACATGATGGCTCTGGCAGCACATATGCCTGAAAGTGTATGTGATCCCTGGGGAACTGAGTGTGTTGGTGAATGGCAATATTCGAATTGGCCAGCAGGGTCTTCCAGTGCCAAAACGACTCCACTTGGCTCATTCACTTCACATACCATCAGCTTGTCGAGCAGATCTAGAGGGAAACCCTGTTTGGTCACTTCTTGTCCAATGTCCATGGAGCCCAGGATGATGCAATCAAGCATGTTGAGCACCCACACAAAACAAGGATGCAGATCCTCAGTCCAGGCGCTAACAACTCCACATCCAGAGACAAGTTCAGCGCCCAAGCCATTTTCAGCTACCATGCAACATGATGGCTCTGGCAGCACATATGCCTGAAAGTGTATGTGATCCCTGGGGAACTGAGTGTGTGGGTGAATGGCAACATTCGAATTGGCCAGCAGGGGTCTTCCAGTGCCAAAACGACTCCACTTGGCTCATTCACTTCACATACCATCAGCTTGTCGAGCAGATCTAGAGGGAAACCTGTTTGGTCACTTCTTGTCCAATGTCCATGGAGCCCAGGATGATGCAATCAAGCATGTTGAGCACCCACACAAAACAAGGATGCAGATCCTCAGTCCAGGCGCTAACAACTCCACATCCAGAGACAAGTTCAGCGCCCAAGCCATTTTCAGCTACCATGCAACATGATGGCTCTGGCAGCACATATGCCTGAAAGTGTATGTGATCCCTGGGGAACTGAGTGTGTGGGTGAATGGCAATATTCGAATTGGCCAGCAGGGTCTTCCAGTGCCAAAACGACTCCACTTGGCTCATTCACTTCACATACCATCAGCTTGTCGAGCAGATCTAGAGGGAAACCCTGTTTGGTCACTTCTTGTCCAATGTCCATGGAGCCCAGGATGATGCAATCAAGCATGTTGAGCACCCACACAAAACAAGGATGCAGATCCTCAGTCCAGGCGCTAACAACTCCACATCCAGAGACAAGTTCAGCGCCCAAGCCATTTTCAGCTACCATGCAACATGATGGCTCTGGCAGCACATATGCCTGAAAGTGTATGTGATCCCTGGGGAACTGAGTGTGTGGGTGAATGGCAATATTCGAATTGGCCAGCACGGGTCTTCCAGTGCCAAAACGACTCCACTTGGCTCATTCACTTCACATACCATCAGCTTGTCGAGCAGATCTAGAGGGAAACCCTGTTTGGTCACTTCTTGTCCAATGTCCATGGAGCCCAGGATGATGCAATCAAGCATGTTGAGCACCCACACAAAACAAGGATGCAGATCCTCAGTCCAGGCGCTAACAACTCCACATCCAGAGACAAGTTCAGCGCCCAAGCCATTTTCAGCTACCATGCAACATGATGGCTCTGGCAGCACATATGCCTGAAAGTGTATGTGATGCCTGGGGAACTGAGTGTGTGGTGAATGGCAATATTCGAATTGGCCAGCAGGGCTTTCCAGTGCCAAAACGACTCCACTTGGCTCATTCACTTCACATACCATCAGCTTGTCAAGAAAATCTAGAGGGAAACCCTGTTTGGTCACTTCTTGTCCAATGTCCATGGAGCCCAGGATGATGCAATCAAGCATGTTGAGCACCCACACAAAACAAGGATGCAGATCCTCAGTCCAGGCGCTAACAACTCCACATCCAGAGACAAGTTCAGCGCCCAAGCCATTTTCAGCTACCATGCAACATGATGGCTCTGGCAGCACATATGCCTGAAAGTGTATGTGATCCCTGGGGAACTGAGTGTGTTGGTGAATGGCAATATTCGAATTGGCCAGCAGGGGTCTTCCAGTGCCAAAACGACTCCACTTGGCTCATTCACTTCACATACCATCAGCTTGTCGAGCAGATCTAGAGGGAAACCCTGTTTGGTCACTTCTTGTCCAATGTCCATGGAGCCCAGGATGATGCAATCAAGCATGTTGAGCACCCAACAAAACAAGGATGCAGATCCTCAGTCCAGGCGCTAACAACTCCACATCCAGAGACAAGTTCAGCGCCCAAGCCATTTTCAGCTACCATGCAACATGATGGCTCTGGCAGCACATATGCCTGAAAGTGTATGTGATCCTGGGGAACTGAGTGTGTGGGTGAATGGCAATATTCGAATTGGCCAGCAGGGGTCTTCCAGTGCCAAAACGACTCCACTTGGCTCATTCACTTCACATACCATCAGCTTGTCGAGCAGATCTAGAGGGAAACCCTGTTTGGTCACTTCTTGTCCAATGTCCATGGAGCCCAGGATGATGCAATCAAGCATGTTGAGCACCCACACAAAACAAGGATGCAGATCCTCAGTCCAGGCGCTAACAACTCCACATCCAGAGACAAGTTCAGCGCCCAAGCCATTTTCAGCTACCATGCAACATGATGGCTCTGGCAGCACATATGCCTGAAAGTGTATGTGATGCCTGGGGAACTGAGTGTGTGGGTGAATGGCAATATTCGAATTGGCCAGCACGGGTCTTCCAGTGCCAAAACGACTCCACTTGGCTCATTCACTTCACATACCATCAGCTTGTCGAGCAGATCTAGAGGGAAACCCTGTTTGGTCACTTCTTGTCCAATGTCCATGGAGCCCAGGATGATGCAATCAAGCATGTTGAGCACCCACACAAAACAAGGATGCAGATCCTCAGTCCAGGCGCTAACAACTCCACATCCAGAGACAAGTTCAGCGCCCAAGCCATTTTCAGCTACCATGCAACATGATGGCTCTGGCAGCACATATGCCTGAAAGTGTATGTGATGCCTGGGGAACTGAGTGTGTGGGTGAATGGCAATATTCGAATTGGCCAGCAGGGGTCTTCCAGTGCCAAAACGACTCCACTTGGCTCATTCACTTCACATACCATCAGCTTGTCGAGCAGATCTAGAGGGAAACCCTGTTTGGTCACTTCTTGTCCAATGTCCATGGAGCCCAGGATGATGCAATCAAGCATGTTGAGCACCCACACAAAACAAGGATGCAGATCCTCAGTCCAGGCGCTAACAACTCCACATCCAGAGACAAGTTCAGCGCCCAAGCCATTTTCAGCTACCATGCAACATGATGGCTCTGGCAGCACATATGCCTGAAAGTGTATGTGATGCCTGGGGAACTGAGTGTGTGGGTGAATGGCAATATTCGAAATGGCCAGCAGGGGTCTTCCAGTGCCAAAACGACTCCACTTGGCTCATTCACTTCACATACCATCAGCTTGTCGAGCAGATCTAGAGGGAAACCCTGTTTGGTCACTTCTTGTCCAATGTCCATGGAGCCCAGGATGATGCAATCAAGCATGTTGAGCACCCACACAAAACAAGGATGCAGATCCTCAGTCCAGGCGCTAACAACTCCACATCCAGAGACAAGTTCAGCGCCCAAGCCATTTTCAGCTACCATGCAAACTGATGGCTCTGGCAGCACATATGCCTGAAAGTGTATGTGATCCCTGGGGAACTGAGTGTGTGGGTGAATGGCAATATTCGAATTGGCCAGCAGGGGTCTTCCAGTGCCAAAACGACTCCACTTGGCTCATTCACTTCACATACCATCAGCTTGTCGAGCAGATCTAGAGGGAAACCCTGTTTGGTCACTTCTTGTCCAATGTCCATGGAGCCCAGGATGATGCAATCAAGCATGTTGAGCACCCACACAAAACAAGGATGCAGATCCTCAGTCCAGGCGCTAACAACTCCACATCCAGAGACAAGTTCAGCGCCCAAGCCATTTTCAGCTACCATGCAACATGATGGCTCTGGCAGCACATATGCCTGAAAGTGTATGTGATCCTGGGGACCTGAGTGTGTGGGTGAATGGCAATATTCGAATTGGCCAGCAGGGGTCTTTCAGTGCCAAAACGACTCCACTTGGCTCATTCACTTCACATACCATCAGCTTGTCGAGCAGATCTAGAGGGAAACCCTGTTTGGTCACTTCTTGTCCAATGTCCATGGAGCCCAGGATGATGCAATCAAGCATGTTGAGCACCCACACAAAACAAGGATGCAGATCCTCAGTCCAGGCGCTAACAACTCCACATCCAGAGACAAGTTCAGCGCCCAAGCCATTTTCAGCTACCATGCAACATGATGGCTCTGGCAGCACATATGCCTGAAAGTGTATGTGATCCCTGGGGAACTGAGTGTGTGGGTGAATGGCAATATTCGAATTGGCCAGCAGGGGTCTTCCAGTGCCAAAACGACTCCACTTGGCTCATTCACTTCACATACCATCAGCTTGTCGAGCAGATCTAGAGGGAAACCCTGTTTGGTCACTTCTTGTCCAATGTCCATGGAGCCCAGGATGATGCAATCAAGCATGTTGAGCACCCACACAAAACAAGGATGCAGATCCTCAGTCCAGGCGCTAACAACTCCACATCCAGAGACAAGTTCAGCGCCCAAGCCATTTTCAGCTACCATGCAACATGATGGCTCTGGCAGCACATATGCCTGAAAGTGTATGTGATCCCTGGGGAACTGAGTGTGTGGGTGAATGGCAATATTCGAATTGGCCAGCAGGGGTCTTCCAGTGCCAAAACGACTCCACTTGGCTCATTCACTTCACATACCATCAGCTTGTCGAGCAGATCTAGAGGGAAACCCTGTTTGGTCACTTCTTGTCCAATGTCCATGGAGCCCAGGATGATGCAATCAAGCATGTTGAGCACCCACACAAAACAAGGATGCAGATCCTCAGTCCAGGCGCTAACAACTCCACATCCAGAGACAAGTTCAGCGCCCAAGCCATTTTCAGCTACCATGCAACATGATGGCTCTGGCAGCACATATGCCTGAAAGTGTATGTGATCCCTGGGGAACTGAGTGTGTGGGTGAATGGCAATATTCGAATTGGCCAGCAGGGGTCTTCCAGTGCCAAAACGACTCCACTTGGCTCATTCACTTCACATACCATCAGCTTGTCGAGCAGATCTAGAGGGAAACCCTGTTTGGTCACTTCTTGTCCAATGTCCATGGAGCCCAGGATGATGCAATCAAGCATGTTGAGCACCCACACAAAACAAGGATGCAGATCCTCAGTCCAGGCGCTAACAACTCCACATCCAGAGACAAGTTCAGCGCCCAAGCCATTTTCAGCTACCATGCAACATGATGGCTCTGGCAGCACATATGCCTGAAAGTGTATGTGATCCCTGGGGAACTGAGTGTGTTGGTGAATGGCAATATTCGAATTGGCCAGCAGGGGTCTTCCAGTGCCAAAACGACTCCACTTGGCTCATTCACTTCACATACCATCAGCTTGTCGAGCAGATCTAGAGGGAAACCCTGTTTGGTCACTTCTTGTCCAATGTCCATGGAGCCCAGGATGATGCAATCAAGCATGTTGAGCACCCACACAAAACAAGGATGCAGATCCTCAGTCCAGGCGCTAACAACTCCACATCCAGAGACAAGTTCAGCGCCCAAGCCATTTTCAGCTACCATGCAACATGATGGCTCTGGCAGCACATATGCCTGAAAGTGTATGTGATCCCTGGGGAACTGAGTGTGTGGGTGAATGGCAATATTCGAATTGGCCAGCAGGGGTCTTCCAGTGCCAAAACGACTCCACTTGGCTCATTCACTTCACATACCATCAGCTTGTGGAGCAGATCTAGAGGGAAACCCTGTTTGGTCACTTCTTGTCCAATGTCCATGGAGCCCAGGATGATGCAATCAAGCATGTTGAGCACCCACACAAAACAAGGATGCAGATCCTCAGTCCAGGCGCTAACAACTCCACATCCAGAGACAAGTTCAGCGCCCAAGCCATTTTCAGCTACCATGCAACATGATGGCTCTGGCAGCACATATGCCTGAAAGTGTATGTGATCCCTGGGGAACTGAGTGTGTGGGTGAATGGCAATATTCGAATTGGCCAGCAGGGGTCTTCCAGTGCCAAAACGACTCCACTTGGCTCATTCACTTCACATACCATCAGCTTGTCGAGCAGATCTAGAGGGAAACCCTGTTTGGTCACTTCTTGTCCAATGTCCATGGAGCCCAGGATGATGCAATCAAGCATGTTGAGCACCCACACAAAACAAGGATGCAGATCCTCAGTCCAGGCGCTAACAACTCCACATCCAGAGACAAGTTCAGCGCCCAAGCCATTTTCAGCTACCATGCAACATGATGGCTCTGGCAGCACATATGCCTGAAAGTGTATGTGATCCCTGGGGAACTGAGTGTGTGGGTGAATGGCAATATTCGAATTGGCCAGCAGGGGTCTTCCAGTGCCAAAACGACTCCACTTGGCTCATTCACTTCACATACCATCAGCTTGTCGAGCAGATCTAGAGGGAAACCCTGTTTGGTCACTTCTTGTCCAATGTCCATGGAGCCCAGGATGATGCAATCAAGCATGTTGAGCACCCACACAAAACAAGGATGCAGATCCTCAGTCCAGGCGCTAACAACTCCACATCCAGAGACAAGTTCAGCGCCCAAGCCATTTTCAGCTACCATGCAACATGATGGCTCTGGCAGCACATATGCCTGAAAGTGTATGTGATCCCTGGGGAACTGAGTGTGTGGGTGAATGGCAATATTCGAATTGGCCAGCAGGGGTCTTCCAGTGCCAAAACGACTCCACTTGGCTCATTCACTTCACATACCATCAGCTTGTGGAGCAGATCTAGAGGGAAACCCTGTTTGGTCACTTCTTGTCCAATGTCCATGGAGCCCAGGATGATGCAATCAAGCATGTTGAGCACCCACACAAAACAAGGATGCAGATCCTCAGTCCAGGCGCTAACAACTCCACATCCAGAGACAAGTTCAGCGCCCAAGCCATTTTCAGCTACCATGCAACATGATGGCTCTGGCAGCACATATGCCTGAAAGTGTATGTGATGCCTGGGGAACTGAGTGTGTGGGTGAATGGCAATATTCGAATTGGCCAGCAGGGGTCTTCCAGTGCCAAAACGACTCCACTTGGCTCATTCACTTCACATACCATCAGCTTGTCGAGCAGATCTAGAGGGAAACCCTGTTTGGTCACTTCTTGTCCAATGTCCATGGAGCCCAGGATGATGCAATCAAGCATGTTGAGCACCCACACAAAACAAGGATGCAGATCCTCAGTCCAGGCGCTAACAACTCCACATCCAGAGACAAGTTCAGCGCCCAAGCCATTTTCAGCTACCATGCAACATGATGGCTCTGGCAGCACATATGCCTGAAAGTGTATGTGATGCCTGGGGAACTGAGTGTGTTGGTGAATGGCAATATTCGAATTGGCCAGCAGGGGTCTTCCAGTGCCAAAACGACTCCACTTGGCTCATTCACTTCACATACCATCAGCTTGTCGAGCAGATCTAGAGGGAAACCCTGTTTGGTCACTTCTTGTCCAATGTCCATGGAGCCCAGGATGATGCAATCAAGCATGTTGAGCACCCACACAAAACAAGGATGCAGATCCTCAGTCCAGGCGCTAACAACTCCACATCCAGAGACAAGTTCAGCGCCCAAGCCATTTTCAGCTACCATGCAACATGATGGCTCTGGCAGCACATATGCCTGAAAGTGTATGTGATGCCTGGGGAACTGAGTGTGTTGGTGAATGGCAATATTCGAATTGGCCAGCAGGGGTCTTCCAGTGCCAAAACGACTCCACTTGGCTCATTCACTTCACATACCATCAGCTTGTCGAGCAGATCTAGAGGGAAACCCTGTTTGGTCACTTCTTGTCCAATGTCCATGGAGCCCAGGATGATGCAATCAAGCATGTTGAGCACCCACACAAAACAAGGATGCAGATCCTCAGTCCAGGCGCTAACAACTCCACATCCAGAGACAAGTTCAGCGCCCAAGCCATTTTCAGCTACCATGCAACATGATGGCTCTGGCAGCACATATGCCTGAAAGTGTATGTGATGCCTGGGGGACTGAGTGTGTGGGTGAATGGCAATATTCGAATTGGCCAGCAGGGGTCTTCCAGTGCCAAAACGACTCCACTTGGCTCATTCACTTCACATACCATCAGCTTGTCGAGCAGATCTAGAGGGAAACCCTGTTTGGTCACTTCTTGTCCAATGTCCATGGAGCCCAGGATGATGCAATCAAGCATGTTGAGCACCCACACAAAACAAGGATGCAGATCCTCAGTCCAGGCGCTAACAACTCCACATCCAGAGACAAGTTCAGCGCCCAAGCCATTTTCAGCTACCATGCAACATGATGGCTCTGGCAGCACATATGCCTGAAAGTGTATGTGATGCCTGGGGAACTGAGTGTGTGGGTGAATGGCAATATTCGAATTGGCCAGCAGGGGTCTTCCAGTGCCAAAACGACTCCACTTGGCTCATTCACTTCACATACCATCAGCTTGTCGAGCAGATCTAGAGGGAAACCCTGTTTGGTCACTTCTTGTCCAATGTCCATGGAGCCCAGGATGATGCAATCAAGCATGTTGAGCACCCACACAAAACAAGGATGCAGATCCTCAGTCCAGGCGCTAACAACTCCACATCCAGAGACAAGTTCAGCGCCCAAGCCATTTTCAGCTACCATGCAACATGATGGCTCTGGCAGCACATATGCCTGAAAGTGTATGTGATGCCTGGGGAACTGAGTGTGTGGGTGAATGGCAATATTCGAATTGGCCAGCAGGGGTCTTCCAGTGCCAAAACGACTCCACTTGGCTCATTCACTTCACATACCATCAGCTTGTCGAGCAGATCTAGAGGGAAACCCTGTTTGGTCACTTCTTGTCCAATGTCCATGGAGCCCAGGATGATGCAATCAAGCATGTTGAGCACCCACACAAAACAAGGATGCAGATCCTCAGTCCAGGCGCTAACAACTCCACATCCAGAGACAAGTTCAGCGCCCAAGCCATTTTCAGCTACCAAGGAAACATGATGGCTCTGGCAGCACATATGCCTGAAAGTGTATGTGATCCCTGGGGAACTGAGTGTGTTGGTGAATGGCAATATTCGAATTGGCCAGCAGGGGTCTTCCAGTGCCAAAACGACTCCACTTGGCTCATTCACTTCACATACCATCAGCTTGTCGAGCAGATCTAGAGGGAAACCCTGTTTGGTCACTTCTTGTCCAATGTCCATGGAGCCCAGGATGATGCAATCAAGCATGTTGAGCACCCACACAAAACAAGGATGCAGATCCTCAGTCCAGGCGCTAACAACTCCACATCCAGAGACAAGTTCAGCGCCCAAGCCATTTTCAGCTACCATGCAACATGATGGCTCTGGCAGCACATATGCCTGAAAGTGTATGTGATCCTGGGGAACTGAGTGTGTGGGTGAATGGCAATAATGGAATTGGCCAGCAGGGTCTTCCAGTGCCAAAACGACTCCACTTGGCTCATTCACTTCACATACCATCAGCTTGTCGAGCAGATCTAGAGGGAAACCCTGTTTGGTCACTTCTTGTCCAATGTCCATGGAGCCCAGGATGATGCAATCAAGCATGTTGAGCACCCACACAAAACAAGGATGCAGATCCTCAGTCCAGGCGCTAACAACTCCACATCCAGAGACAAGTTCAGCGCCCAAGCCATTTTCAGCTACCATGCAACATGATGGCTCTGGCAGCACATATGCCTGAAAGTGTATGTGATGCCTGGGGAACTGAGTGTGTTGGTGAATGGCAATATTCGAATTGGCCAGCAGGGGTCTTCCAGTGCCAAAACGACTCCACTTGGCTCATTCACTTCACATACCATCAGCTTGTCGAGCAGATCTAGAGGGAAACCCTGTTTGGTCACTTCTTGTCCAATGTCCATGGAGCCCAGGATGATGCAATCAAGCATGTTGAGCACCCACACAAAACAAGGATGCAGATCCTCAGTCCAGGCGCTAACAACTCCACATCCAGAGACAAGTTCAGCGCCCAAGCCATTTTCAGCTACCATGCAACATGATGGCTCTGGCAGCACATATGCCTGAAAGTGTATGTGATGCCTGGGGAACTGAGTGTGTGGGTGAATGGCAATATTCGAATTGGCCAGCAGGGTCTTCCAGTGCCAAAACGACTCCACTTGGCTCATTCACTTCACATACCATCAGCTTGTCGAGCAAATCTAGAGGGAAACCCTGTTTGGTCACTTCTTGTCCAATGTCCATGGAGCCCAGGATGATGCAATCAAGCATGTTGAGCACCCACACAAAACAAGGATGCAGATCCTCAGTCCAGGCGCTAACAACTCCACATCCAGAGACAAGTTCAGCGCCCAAGCCATTTTCAGCTACCATGCAACATGATGGCTCTGGCAGCACATATGCCTGAAAGTGTATGTGATGCCTGGGGAACTGAGTGTGTTGGTGAATGGCAATATTCGAATTGGCCAGCAGGGGTCTTCCAGTGCCAAAACGACTCCACTTGGCTCATTCACTTCACATACCATCAGCTTGTCGAGCAGATCTAGAGGGAAACCCTGTTTGGTCACTTCTTGTCCAATGTCCATGGAGCCCAGGATGATGCAATCAAGCATGTTGAGCACCCACACAAAACAAGGATGCAGATCCTCAGTCCAGGCGCTAACAACTCCACATCCAGAGACAAGTTCAGCGCCCAAGCCATTTTCAGCTACCATGCAACATGATGGCTCTGGCAGCACATATGCCTGAAAGTGTATGTGATCCCTGGGGAACTGAGTGTGTGGGTGAATGGCAATATTCGAATTGGCCAGCAGGGTCTTCCAGTGCCAAAACGACTCCACTTGGCTCATTCACTTCACATACCATCAGCTTGTCGAGCAGATCTAGAGGGAAAACCCTGTTTGGTCACTTCTTGTCCAATGTCCATGGAGCCCAGGATGATGCAATCAAGCATGTTGAGCACCCACACAAAACAAGGATGCAGATCCTCAGTCCAGGCGCTAACAACTCCACATCCAGAGACAAGTTCAGCGCCCAAGCCATTTTCAGCTACCATGCAACATGATGGCTCTGGCAGCACATATGCCTGAAAGTGTATGTGATGCCTGGGGAACTGAGTGTGTGGGTGAATGGCAATATTCGAATTGGCCAGCAGGGGTCTTCCAGTGCCAAAACGACTCCACTTGGCTCATTCACTTCACATACCATCAGCTTGTGGAGCAGATCTAGAGGGAAACCCTGTTTGGTCACTTCTTGTCCAATGTCCATGGAGCCCAGGATGATGCAATCAAGCATGTTGAGCACCCACACAAAACAAGGATGCAGATCCTCAGTCCAGGCGCTAACAACTCCACATCCAGAGACAAGTTCAGCGCCCAAGCCATTTTCAGCTACCATGCAACATGATGGCTCTGGCAGCACATATGCCTGAAAGTGTATGTGATGCCTGGGGAACTGAGTGTGTGGGTGAATGGCAATATTCGAATTGGCCAGCAGGGGTCTTCCAGTGCCAAAACGACTCCACTTGGCTCATTCACTTCACATACCATCAGCTTGTGGAGCAGATCTAGAGGGAAACCCTGTTTGGTCACTTCTTGTCCAATGTCCATGGAGCCCAGGATGATGCAATCAAGCATGTTGAGCACCCACACAAAACAAGGATGCAGATCCTCAGTCCAGGCGCTAACAACTCCACATCCAGAGACAAGTTCAGCGCCCAAGCCATTTTCAGCTACCATGCAACATGATGGCTCTGGCAGCACATATGCCTGAAAGTGTATGTGATGCCTGGGGAACTGAGTGTGTTGGTGAATGGCAATATTCGAATTGGCCAGCAGGGTCTTCCAGTGCCAAAACGACTCCACTTGGCTCATTCACTTCACATACCATCAGCTTGTCGAGCAGATCTAGAGGGAAACCCTGTTTGGTCACTTCTTGTCCAATGTCCATGGAGCCCAGGATGATGCAATCAAGCATGTTGAGCACCCACACAAAACAAGGATGCAGATCCTCAGTCCAGGCGCTAACAACTCCACATCCAGAGACAAGTTCAGCGCCCAAGCCATTTTCAGCTACCATGCAACATGATGGCTCTGGCAGCACATATGCCTGAAAGTGTATGTGATGCCTGGGGAACTGAGTGTGTTGGTGAATGGCAATATTCGAATTGGCCAGCAGGGGTCTTCCAGTGCCAAAACGACTCCACTTGGCTCATTCACTTCACATACCATCAGCTTGTCGAGCAGATCTAGAGGGAAACCCTGTTTGGTCACTTCTTGTCCAATGTCCATGGAGCCCAGGATGATGCAATCAAGCATGTTGAGCACCCACACAAAACAAGGATGCAGATCCTCAGTCCAGGCGCTAACAACTCCACATCCAGAGACAAGTTCAGCGCCCAAGCCATTTTCAGCTACCATGCAACATGATGGCTCTGGCAGCACATATGCCTGAAAGTGTATGTGATGCCTGGGGAACTGAGTGTGTGGGTGAATGGCAATATTCGAATTGGCCAGCAGGGGTCTTCCAGTGCCAAAACGACTCCACTTGGCTCATTCACTTCACATACCATCAGCTTGTCGAGCAGATCTAGAGGGAAACCCTGTTTGGTCACTTCTTGTCCAATGTCCATGGAGCCCAGGATGATGCAATCAAGCATGTTGAGCACCCACACAAAACAAGGATGCAGATCCTCAGTCCAGGCGCTAACAACTCCACATCCAGAGACAAGTTCAGCGCCCAAGCCATTTTCAGCTACCATGCAACATGATGGCTCTGGCAGCACATATGCCTGAAAGTGTATGTGATGCCTGGGGAACTGAGTGTGTTGGTGAATGGCAATATTCGAATTGGCCAGCAGGGGTCTTCCAGTGCCAAAACGACTCCACTTGGCTCATTCACTTCACATACCATCAGCTTGTCGAGCAGATCTAGAGGGAAACCCTGTTTGGTCACTTCTTGTCCAATGTCCATGGAGCCCAGGATGATGCAATCAAGCATGTTGAGCACCCACACAAAACAAGGATGCAGATCCTCAGTCCAGGCGCTAACAACTCCACATCCAGAGACAAGTTCAGCGCCCAAGCCATTTTCAGCTACCATGCAACATGATGGCTCTGGCAGCACATATGCCTGAAAGTGTATGTGATGCCTGGGGAACTGAGTGTGTGGTGAATGGCAATATTCGAATTGGCCAGCAGGGCTCTTCCAGTGCCAAAACGACTCCACTTGGCTCATTCACTTCACATACCATCAGCTTGTCGAGCAGATCTAGAGGGAAACCCTGTTTGGTCACTTCTTGTCCAATGTCCATGGAGCCCAGGATGATGCAATCAAGCATGTTGAGCACCCACACAAAACAAGGATGCAGATCCTCAGTCCAGGCGCTAACAACTCCACATCCAGAGACAAGTTCAGCGCCCAAGCCATTTTCAGCTACCATGCAACATGATGGCTCTGGCAGCACATATGCCTGAAAGTGTATGTGATGCCTGGGGAACTGAGTGTGTTGGTGAATGGCAATATTCGAATTGGCCAGCAGGGGTCTTCCAGTGCCAAAACGACTCCACTTGGCTCATTCACTTCACATACCATCAGCTTGTCGAGCAGATCTAGAGGGAAACCCTGTTTGGTCACTTCTTGTCCAATGTCCATGGAGCCCAGGATGATGCAATCAAGCATGTTGAGCACCCACACAAAACAAGGATGCAGATCCTCAGTCCAGGCGCTAACAACTCCACATCCAGAGACAAGTTCAGCGCCCAAGCCATTTTCAGCTACCATGCAACATGATGGCTCTGGCAGCACATATGCCTGAAAGTGTATGTGATGCCTGGGGAACTGAGTGTGTGGGTGAATGGCAATATTCGAATTGGCCAGCAGGGGTCTTCCAGTGCCAAAACGACTCCACTTGGCTCATTCACTTCACATACCATCAGCTTGTCGAGCAGATCTAGAGGGAAACCCTGTTTGGTCACTTCTTGTCCAATGTCCATGGAGCCCAGGATGATGCAATCAAGCATGTTGAGCACCCACACAAAACAAGGATGCAGATCCTCAGTCCAGGCGCTAACAACTCCACATCCAGAGACAAGTTCAGCGCCCAAGCCATTTTCAGCTACCATGCAACATGATGGCTCTGGCAGCACATATGCCTGAAAGTGTATGTGATGCCTGGGGAACTGAGTGTGTGGGTGAATGGCAATATTCGAATTGGCCAGCAGGGGTCTTCCAGTGCCAAAACGACTCCACTTGGCTCATTCACTTCACATACCATCAGCTTGTCGAGCAGATCTAGAGGGAAACCCTGTTTGGTCACTTCTTGTCCAATGTCCATGGAGCCCAGGATGATGCAATCAAGCATGTTGAGCACCCACACAAAACAAGGATGCAGATCCTCAGTCCAGGCGCTAACAACTCCACATCCAGAGACAAGTTCAGCGCCCAAGCCATTTTCAGCTACCATGCAACATGATGGCTCTGGCAGCACATATGCCTGAAAGTGTATGTGATGCCTGGGGAACTGAGTGTGTGGGTGAATGGCAATATTCGAATTGGCCAGCAGGGGTCTTCCAGTGCCGAATCGACTCCACTTGGCTCATTCACTTCACATACCATCAGCTTGTGGAGCAGATCTAGAGGGAAACCCTGTTTGGTCACTTCTTGTCCAATGTCCATGGAGCCCAGGATGATGCAATCAAGCATGTTGAGCACCCACACAAAACAAGGATGCAGATCCTCAGTCCAGGCGCTAACAACTCCACATCCAGAGACAAGTTCAGCGCCCAAGCCATTTTCAGCTACCATGCAACATGATGGCTCTGGCAGCACATATGCCTGAAAGTGTATGTGATGCCTGGGGAACTGAGTGTGTGGGTGAATGGCAATATTCGAATTGGCCAGCAGGGGTCTTCCAGTGCCAAAACGACTCCACTTGGCTCATTCACTTCACATACCATCAGCTTGTCGAGCAGATCTAGAGGGAAACCCTGTTTGGTCACTTCTTGTCCAATGTCCATGGAGCCCAGGATGATGCAATCAAGCATGTTGAGCACCCACACAAAACAAGGATGCAGATCCTCAGTCCAGGCGCTAACAACTCCACATCCAGAGACAAGTTCAGCGCCCAAGCCATTTTCAGCTACCATGCAACATGATGGCTCTGGCAGCACATATGCCTGAAAGTGTATGTGATGCCTGGGGAACTGAGTGTGTGGGTGAATGGCAATATTCGAATTGGCCAGCAGGGGTCTTCCAGTGCCAAAACGACTCCACTTGGCTCATTCACTTCACATACCATCAGCTTGTCGAGCAGATCTAGAGGGAAACCCTGTTTGGTCACTTCTTGTCCAATGTCCATGGAGCCCAGGATGATGCAATCAAGCATGTTGAGCACCCACACAAAACAAGGATGCAGATCCTCAGTCCAGGCGCTAACAACTCCACATCCAGAGACAAGTTCAGCGCCCAAGCCATTTTCAGCTACCATGCAACATGATGGCTCTGGCAGCACATATGCCTGAAAGTGTATGTGATGCCTGGGGAACTGAGTGTGTGGGTGAATGGCAATATTCGAATTGGCCAGCAGGGGTCTTCCAGTGCCAAAACGACTCCACTTGGCTCATTCACTTCACATACCATCAGCTTGTCGAGCAGATCTAGAGGGAAACCCTGTTTGGTCACTTCTTGTCCAATGTCCATGGAGCCCAGGATGATGCAATCAAGCATGTTGAGCACCCACACAAAACAAGGATGCAGATCCTCAGTCCAGGCGCTAACAACTCCACATCCAGAGACAAGTTCAGCGCCCAAGCCATTTTCAGCTACCATGCAACATGATGGCTCTGGCAGCACATATGCCTGAAAGTGTATGTGATGCCTGGGGAACTGAGTGTGTTGGTGAATGGCAATATTCGAATTGGCCAGCAGGGGTCTTCCAGTGCCAAAACGACTCCACTTGGCTCATTCACTTCACATACCATCAGCTTGTCGAGCAGATCTAGAGGGAAACCCTGTTTGGTCACTTCTTGTCCAATGTCCATGGAGCCCAGGATGATGCAATCAAGCATGTTGAGCACCCACACAAAACAAGGATGCAGATCCTCAGTCCAGGCGCTAACAACTCCACATCCAGAGACAAGTTCAGCGCCCAAGCCATTTTCAGCTACCATGCAACATGATGGCTCTGGCAGCACATATGCCTGAAAGTGTATGTGATCCCTGGGGAACTGAGTGTGTGGGTGAATGGCAATATTCGAATTGGCCAGCAGGGGTCTTCCAGTGCCAAAACGACTCCACTTGGCTCATTCACTTCACATACCATCAGCTTGTCGAGCAGATCTAGAGGGAAACCCTGTTTGGTCACTTCTTGTCCAATGTCCATGGAGCCCAGGATGATGCAATCAAGCATGTTGAGCACCCACACAAAACAAGGATGCAGATCCTCAGTCCAGGCGCTAACAACTCCACATCCAGAGACAAGTTCAGCGCCCAAGCCATTTTCAGCTACCATGCAACATGATGGCTCTGGCAGCACATATGCCTGAAAGTGTATGTGATCCCTGGGGAACTGAGTGTGTGGGTGAATGGCAATATTCGAATTGGCCAGCAGGGGTCTTCCAGTGCCAAAACGACTCCACTTGGCTCATTCACTTCACATACCATCAGCTTGTCGAGCAGATCTAGAGGGAAACCCTGTTTGGTCACTTCTTGTCCAATGTCCATGGAGCCCAGGATGATGCAATCAAGCATGTTGAGCACTCACACAAAACAAGGATGCAGATCCTCAGTCCAGGCGCTAACAACTCCACATCCAGAGACAAGTTCAGCGCCCAAGCCATTTTCAGCTACCATGCAATGTGATGGCTCTGGCAGCACATATGCCTGAAAGTGTATGTGATGCCTGGGGAACTGAGTGTATGGGTGAATGGCAATATTTGAATTGGCCAGCAGGGGTCTTCCAGTGCCAAAACGACTCCACTTGGCTCATTCACTTCACATACCATCAGCTTGTCCAGCAGATCTAGCGGGAAACCCTGTTTGGTCACTTCTTGTCCAATGTCCATGGAGCCCAGGATGATGCAATCAAGCATGTTGAGCACCCACACAAAACAAGGATGCAGATCCTCAGTCCAGGCGCTAACAACTCCACATCCAGAGACAAGTTCAGCGCCCAAGCCATTTTCAGCTACCATGCAACATGATGGCTCTGGCAGCACATATGCCTGAAAGTGTATGTGATCCTGAGGAACTGAGTGTGTGGGTGAATGGCAATATTCGAATTGGCCAGCAAGGTCTTCCAGTGCCAAAAGGACTCCACTTGGCTCATTCACTTCACATACCATCAGCCTGTCGAGCAGATCTAGAGGGAAACCCTCTTTGGTCACTTCTTGTCCAATGTCCATGGAGCCCAGGATGATGCAATCAAGCATGTTGAGCACCCACACAAAACAAGGATGCAGATCCTCAGTCCAGGCGCTAACAACTCCACATCCAGAGACAAGTTCAGCGCCCAAGCCATTTTCAGCTACCATGCAACATGATGGCTCTGGCAGCACATATGCCTGAAAGTGTATGTGATGCCTGGGGAACTGAGTGTGTGGGTGAATGGCAATATTCGAATTGGCCAGCAGGGGTCTTCCAGTGCCAAAACGACTCCACTTGGCTCATTCACTTCACATACCATCAGCTTGTCGAGCAGATCTAGAGGGAAACCCTGTTTGGTCACTTCTTGTCCAATGTCCATGGAGCCCAGGATGATGCAATCAAGCATGTTGAGCACCCACACAAAACAAGGATGCAGATCCTCAGTCCAGGCGCTAACAACTCCACATCCAGAGACAAGTTCAGCGCCCAAGCCATTTTCAGCTACCATGCAACATGATGGCTCTGGCAGCACATATGCCTGAAAGTGTATGTGATGCCTGGGGAACTGAGTGTGTGGGTGAATGGCAATATTCAAATTGGCCAGCAGGGGTCTTCCAGTGCCAAAACGACTCCACTTGGCTCATTCACTTCACATACCATCAGCTTGTCGAGCAGATCTAGAGGGAAACCCTGTTTGGTCACTTCTTGTCCAATGTCCATGGAGCCCAGGATGATGCAATCAAGCATGTTGAGCACCCACACAAAACAAGGATGCAGATCCTCAGTCCAGGCGCTAACAACTCCACATCCAGAGACAAGTTCAGCGCCCAAGCCATTTTCAGCTACCATGCAACATGATGGCTCTGGCAGCACATATGCCTGAAAGTGTATGTGATGCCTGGGGAACTGAGTGTGTGGGTGAATGGCAATATTCGAATTGGCCAGCAGGGGTCTTCCAGTGCCAAAACGACTCCACTTGGCTGATTCACTTCACATACCATCATCTTCTTGAGTAGATCTAGAGGGAAACCCTGTTTGGTCACTTCTTGTCCAATGTCCATGGAGCCCAGGATGATGCAATCAAGCATGTTGAGCACCCACACAAAACAAGGATGCAGATCCTCAGTCCAGGCGCTAACAACTCCACATCCAGAGACAAGTTCAGCGCCCAAGCCATTTTCAGCTACCATGCAACATGATGGCTCTGGCAGCACATATGCCTGAAAGTGTATGTGATCCTGGGGAACTGAGTGTGTGGGTGAATGGCAATATTCGAATTGGCCAGCAGGGGTCTTCCAGTGCCAAAACGACTCCACTTGGCTCATTCACTTCACATACCATCAGCTTGTGGAGCAGATCTAGAGGGAAACCCTGTTTGGTCACTTCTTGTCCAATGTCCATGGAGCCCAGGATGATGCAATCAAGCATGTTGAGCACCCACACAAAACAAGGATGCAGATCCTCAGTCCAGGCGCTAACAACTCCACATCCAGAGACAAGTTCAGCGCCCAAGCCATTTTCAGCTACCATGCAACATGATGGCTCTGGCAGCACATATGCCTGAAAGTGTATGTGATGCCTGGGGAACTGAGTGTGTGGGTGAATGGCAATATTCGAATTGGCCAGCAGGGGTCTTCCAGTGCCAAAACGACTCCACTTGGCTCATTCACTTCACATACCATCAGCTTGTCGAGCAGATCTAGAGGGAAACCCTGTTTGGTCACTTCTTGTCCAATGTCCATGGAGCCCAGGATGATGCAATCAAGCATGTTGAGCACCCACACAAAACAAGGATGCAGATCCTCAGTCCAGGCGCTAACAACTCCACATCCAGAGACAAGTTCAGCGCCCAAGCCATTTTCAGCTACCATGCAACATGATGGCTCTGGCAGCACATATGCCTGAAAGTGTATGTGATCCCTGGGGAACTGAGTGTGTGGGTGAATGGCAATATTCGAATTGGCCAGCAGGGGTCTTCCAGTGCCAAAACGACTCCACTTGGCTCATTCACTTCACATACCATCAGCTTGTCGAGCAGATCTAGAGGGAAACCCTGTTTGGTCACTTCTTGTCCAATGTCCATGGAGCCCAGGATGATGCAATCAAGCATGTTGAGCACCCACACAAAACAAGGATGCAGATCCTCAGTCCAGGCGCTAACAACTCCACATCCAGAGACAAGTTCAGCGCCCAAGCCATTTTCAGCTACCATGCAACATGATGGCTCTGGCAGCACATATGCCTGAAAGTGTATGTGATCCCTGGGGAACTGAGTGTGTGGGTGAATGGCAATATTCGAATTGGCCAGCAGGGGTCTTCCAGTGCCAAAACGACTCCACTTGGCTCATTCACTTCACATACCATCAGCTTGTCGAGCAGATCTAGAGGGAAACCCTGTTTGGTCACTTCTTGTCCAATGTCCATGGAGCCCAGGATGATGCAATCAAGCATGTTGAGCACCCACACAAAACAAGGATGCAGATCCTCAGTCCAGGCGCTAACAACTCCACATCCAGAGACAAGTTCAGCGCCCAAGCCATTTTCAGCTACCATGCAACATGATGGCTCTGGCAGCACATATGCCTGAAAGTGTATGTGATGCCTGGGGAACTGAGTGTGTGGGTGAATGGCAATATTCGAATTGGCCAGCAGGGTCTTCCAGTGCCAAAACGACTCCACTTGGCTCATTCACTTCACATACCATCAGCTTGTCGAGCAGATCTAGAGGGAAACCCTGTTTGGTCACTTCTTGTCCAATGTCCATGGAGCCCAGGATGATGCAATCAAGCATGTTGAGCACCCACACAAAACAAGGATGCAGATCCTCAGTCCAGGCGCTAACAACTCCACATCCAGAGACAAGTTCAGCGCCCAAGCCATTTTCAGCTACCATGCAACATGATGGCTCTGGCAGCACATATGCCTGAAAGTGTATGTGATCCCTGGGGAACTGAGTGTGTGGGTGAATGGCAATATTCGAATTGGCCAGCAGGGGTCTTCCAGTGCCAAAACGACTCCACTTGGCTCATTCACTTCACATACCATCAGCTTGTCGAGCAGATCTAGAGGGAAACCCTGTTTGGTCACTTCTTGTCCAATGTCCATGGAGCCCAGGATGATGCAATCAAGCATGTTGAGCACCCACACAAAACAAGGATGCAGATCCTCAGTCCAGGCGCTAACAACTCCACATCCAGAGACAAGTTCAGCGCCCAAGCCATTTTCAGCTACCATGCAACATGATGGCTCTGGCAGCACATATGCCTGAAAGTGTATGTGATGCCTGGGGAACTGAGTGTGTGGGTGAATGGCAATATTCGAATTGGCCAGCAGGGGTCTTCCAGTGCCAAAACGACTCCACTTGGCTCATTCACTTCACATACCATCAGCTTGTCGAGCAGATCTAGAGGGAAACCCTGTTTGGTCACTTCTTGTCCAATGTCCATGGAGCCCAGGATGATGCAATCAAGCATGTTGAGCACCCACACAAAACAAGGATGCAGATCCTCAGTCCAGGCGCTAACAACTCCACATCCAGAGACAAGTTCAGCGCCCAAGCCATTTTCAGCTACCATGCAACATGATGGCTCTGGCAGCACATATGCCTGAAAGTGTATGTGATCCCTGGGGAACTGAGTGTGTGGGTGAATGGCAATATTCGAATTGGCCAGCAGGGGTCTTCCAGTGCCAAAACGACTCCACTTGGCTCATTCACTTCACATACCATCAGCTTGTCGAGCAGATCTAGAGGGAAACCCTGTTTGGTCACTTCTTGTCCAATGTCCATGGAGCCCAGGATGATGCAATCAAGCATGTTGAGCACCCACACAAAACAAGGATGCAGATCCTCAGTCCAGGCGCTAACAACTCCACATCCAGAGACAAGTTCAGCGCCCAAGCCATTTTCAGCTACCATGCAACATGATGGCTCTGGCAGCACATATGCCTGAAAGTGTATGTGATGCCTGGGGAACTGAGTGTGTGGGTGAATGGCAATATTCGAATTGGCCAGCAGGGGTCTTCCAGTGCCAAAACGACTCCACTTGGCTCATTCACTTCACATACCATCAGCTTGTCGAGCAGATGTAGAGGGAAACCCTGTTTGGTCACTTCTTGTCCAATGTCCATGGAGCCCAGGATGATGCAATCAAGCATGTTGAGCACCCACACAAAACAAGGATGCAGATCCTCAGTCCAGGCGCTAAATATTCCACATCCAGAGTCAAGTTCAGCGCCCAAGCCATTTTCAGCTACCATGCAACATGATGGCTCTGGCAGCACATATGCCTGAAAGTGTATGTGATCCCTGGGGAACTGAGTGTGTGGGTGAATGGCAATACTTGAATTGGCCAGCAGGGGTCTTCCAGTGCCAAAACGACTCCACTTGGCTCATTCACTTCACATACCATCAGCTTGTCGAGCAGATGTAGAGGGAAACCCTGTTTGGTCACTTCTTGTCCAATGTCCATGGAGCCCAGGATGATGCAATCAAGCATGTTGAGCACCCACACAAAACAAGGATGCAGATCCTCAGTCCAGGCGCTAACAACTCCACATCCAGAGACAAGTTCAGCGCCCAAGCCATTTTCAGCTACCATGCAACATGATGGCTCTGGCAGCACATATGCCTGAAAGTGTATGTGATCCCTGGGGAACTGAGTGTGTGGGTGAATGGCAATATTCGAATTGGCCAGCAGGGGTCTTCCAGTGCCAAAACGACTCCACTTGGCTCATTCACTTCACATACCATCAGCTTGTCGAGCAGATCTAGAGGGAAACCCTGTTTGGTCACTTCTTGTCCAATGTCCATGGAGCCCAGGATGATGCAATCAAGCATGTTGAGCACCCACACAAAACAAGGATGCAGATCCTCAGTCCAGGCGCTAACAACTCCACATCCAGAGACAAGTTCAGCGCCCAAGCCATTTTCAGCTACCATGCAACATGATGGCTCTGGCAGCACATATGCCTGAAAGTGTATGTGATCCCTGGGGAACTGAGTGTGTTGGTGAATGGCAATATTCGAATTGGCCAGCAGGGGTCTTCCAGTGCCAAAACGACTCCACTTGGCTCATTCACTTCACATACCATCAGCTTGTCGAGCAGATCTAGAGGGAAACCCTGTTTGGTCACTTCTTGTCCAATGTCCATGGAGCCCAGGATGATGCAATCAAGCATGTTGAGCACCCACACAAAACAAGGATGCAGATCCTCAGTCCAGGCGCTAACAACTCCACATCCAGAGACAAGTTCAGCGCCCAAGCCATTTTCAGCTACCATGCAACATGATGGCTCTGGCAGCACATATGCCTGAAAGTGTATGTGATCCCTGGGGAACTGAGTGTGTTGGTGAATGGCAATATTCGAATTGGCCAGCAGGGGTCTTCCAGTGCCAAAACGACTCCACTTGGCTCATTCACTTCACATACCATCAGCTTGTCGAGCAGATCTAGAGGGAAACCCTGTTTGGTCACTTCTTGTCCAATGTCCATGGAGCCCAGGATGATGCAATCAAGCATGTTGAGCACCCACACAAAACAAGGATGCAGATCCTCAGTCCAGGCGCTAACAACTCCACATCCAGAGACAAGTTCAGCGCCCAAGCCATTTTCAGCTACCATGCAACATGATGGCTCTGGCAGCACATATGCCTGAAAGTGTATGTGATGCCTGGGGAACTGAGTGTGTTGGTGAATGGCAATATTCGAATTGGCCAGCAGGGGTCTTCCAGTGCCAAAACGACTCCACTTGGCTCATTCACTTCACATACCATCAGCTTGTCGAGCAGATCTAGAGGGAAACCCTGTTTGGTCACTTCTTGTCCAATGTCCATGGAGCCCAGGATGATGCAATCAAGCATGTTGAGCACCCACACAAAACAAGGATGCAGATCCTCAGTCCAGGCGCTAACAACTCCACATCCAGAGACAAGTTCAGCGCCCAAGCCATTTTCAGCTACCATGCAACATGATGGCTCTGGCAGCACATATGCCTGAAAGTGTATGTGATCCCTGGGGAACTGAGTGTGTGGGTGAATGGCAATATTCGAATTGGCCAGCAGGGGTCTTCCAGTGCCAAAACGACTCCACTTGGCTCATTCACTTCACATACCATCAGCTTGTCGAGCAGATCTAGAGGGAAACCCTGTTTGGTCACTTCTTGTCCAATGTCCATGGAGCCCAGGATGATGCAATCAAGCATGTTGAGCACCCACACAAAACAAGGATGCAGATCCTCAGTCCAGGCGCTAACAACTCCACATCCAGAGACAAGTTCAGCGCCCAAGCCATTTTCAGCTACCATGCAACATGATGGCTCTGGCAGCACATATGCCTGAAAGTGTATGTGATCCCTGGGGAACTGAGTGTGTGGGTGAATGGCAATATTCGAATTGGCCAGCAGGGGTCTTCCAGTGCCAAAACGACTCCACTTGGCTCATTCACTTCACATACCATCAGCTTGTCGAGCAGATCTAGAGGGAAACCCTGTTTGGTCACTTCTTGTCCAATGTCCATGGAGCCCAGGATGATGCAATCAAGCATGTTGAGCACCCACACAAAACAAGGATGCAGATCCTCAGTCCAGGCGCTAACAACTCCACATCCAGAGACAAGTTCAGCGCCCAAGCCATTTTCAGCTACCATGCAACATGATGGCTCTGGCAGCACATATGCCTGAAAGTGTATGTGATGCCTGGGGAACTGAGTGTGTGGGTGAATGGCAATATTCGAATTGGCCAGCAGGGGTCTTCCAGTGCCAAAACGACTCCACTTGGCTCATTCACTTCACATACCATCAGCTTGTCGAGCAGATCTAGAGGGAAACCCTGTTTGGTCACTTCTTGTCCAATGTCCATGGAGCCCAGGATGATGCAATCAAGCATGTTGAGCACCCACACAAAACAAGGATGCAGATCCTCAGTCCAGGCGCTAACAACTCCACATCCAGAGACAAGTTCAGCGCCCAAGCCATTTTCAGCTACCATGCAACATGATGGCTCTGGCAGCACATATGCCTGAAAGTGTATGTGATCCTGGGGAACTGAGTGTGTGGGTGAATGGCAATATTCGAATTGGCCAGCAGGGGTCTTCCAGTGCCAAAACGACTCCACTTGGCTCATTCACTTCACATACCATCAGCTTGTTGAGCAGATCTGGAGGGAAACCCTGTTTGGTCACTTCTTGTCCAATGTCCATGGAGCCCAGGATGATGCAATCAAGCATGTTGAGCACCCACACAAAACAAGGATGCAGATCCTCAGTCCAGGCGCTAACAACTCCACATCCAGAGACAAGTTCAGCGCCCAAGCCATTTTCAGCTACCATGCAACATGATGGCTCTGGCAGCACATATGCCTGAAAGTGTATGTGATCCCTGGGGAACTGAGTGTGTGGGTGAATGGCAATATTCGAATTGGCCAGCAGGGGTCTTCCAGTGCCAAAACGACTCCACTTGGCTCATTCACTTCACATACCATCAGCTTGTCGAGCAGATCTAGAGGGAAACCCTGTTTGGTCACTTCTTGTCCAATGTCCATGGAGCCCAGGATGATGCAATCAAGCATGTTGAGCACCCACACAAAACAAGGATGCAGATCCTCAGTCCAGGCGCTAACAACTCCACATCCAGAGACAAGTTCAGCGCCCAAGCCATTTTCAGCTACCATGCAACATGATGGCTCTGGCAGCACATATGCCTGAAAGTGTATGTGATCCCTGGGGAACTGAGTGTGTGGGTGAATGGCAATATTCGAATTGGCCAGCAGGGGTCTTCCAGTGCCAAAACGACTCCACTTGGCTCATTCACTTCACATACCATCAGCTTGTCGAGCAGATCTAGAGGGAAACCCTGTTTGGTCACTTCTTGTCCAATGTCCATGGAGCCCAGGATGATGCAATCAAGCATGTTGAGCACCCACACAAAACAAGGATGCAGATCCTCAGTCCAGGCGCTAACAACTCCACATCCAGAGACAAGTTCAGCGCCCAAGCCATTTTCAGCTACCATGCAACATGATGGCTCTGGCAGCACATATGCCTGAAAGTGTATGTGATCCCTGGGGAACTGAGTGTGTGGGTGAATGGCAATATTCGAATTGGCCAGCAGGGGTCTTCCAGTGCCAAAACGACTCCACTTGGCTCATTCACTTCACATACCATCAGCTTGTCGAGCAGATCTAGAGGGAAACCCTGTTTGGTCACTTCTTGTCCAATGTCCATGGAGCCCAGGATGATGCAATCAAGCATGTTGAGCACCCACACAAAACAAGGATGCAGATCCTCAGTCCAGGCGCTAACAACTCCACATCCAGAGACAAGTTCAGCGCCCAAGCCATTTTCAGCTACCATGCAACATGATGGCTCTGGCAGCACATATGCCTGAAAGTGTATGTGATCCCTGGGGAACTGAGTGTGTTGGTGAATGGCAATATTCGAATTGGCCAGCAGGGGTCTTCCAGTGCCAAAACGACTCCACTTGGCTCATTCACTTCACATACCATCAGCTTGTCGAGCAGATCTAGAGGGAAACCCTGTTTGGTCACTTCTTGTCCAATGTCCATGGAGCCCAGGATGATGCAATCAAGCATGTTGAGCACCCACACAAAACAAGGATGCAGATCCTCAGTCCAGGCGCTAACAACTCCACATCCAGAGACAAGTTCAGCGCCCAAGCCATTTTCAGCTACCATGCAACATGATGGCTCTGGCAGCACATATGCCTGAAAGTGTATGTGATCCCTGGGGAACTGAGTGTGTGGGTGAATGGCAATATTCGAATTGGCCAGCAGGGGTCTTCCAGTGCCAAAACGACTCCACTTGGCTCATTCACTTCACATACCATCAGCTTGTCGAGCAGATCTAGAGGGAAACCCTGTTTGGTCACTTCTTGTCCAATGTCCATGGAGCCCAGGATGATGCAATCAAGCATGTTGAGCACCCACACAAAACAAGGATGCAGATCCTCAGTCCAGGCGCTAACAACTCCACATCCAGAGACAAGTTCAGCGCCCAAGCCATTTTCAGCTACCATGCAACATGATGGCTCTGGCAGCACATATGCCTGAAAGTGTATGTGATCCCTGGGGAACTGAGTGTGTGGGTGAATGGCAATATTCGAATTGGCCAGCAGGGGTCTTCCAGTGCCAAAACGACTCCACTTGGCTCATTCACTTCACATACCATCAGCTTGTCGAGCAGATCTAGAGGGAAACCCTGTTTGGTCACTTCTTGTCCAATGTCCATGGAGCCCAGGATGATGCAATCAAGCATGTTGAGCACCCACACAAAACAAGGATGCAGATCCTCAGTCCAGGCGCTAACAACTCCACATCCAGAGACAAGTTCAGCGCCCAAGCCATTTTCAGCTACCATGCAACATGATGGCTCTGGCAGCACATATGCCTGAAAGTGTATGTGATCCCTGGGGAACTGAGTGTGTGGGTGAATGGCAATATTCGAATTGGCCAGCAGGGGTCTTCCAGTGCCAAAACGACTCCACTTGGCTCATTCACTTCACATACCATCAGCTTGTCGAGCAGATCTAGAGGGAAACCCTGTTTGGTCACTTCTTGTCCAATGTCCATGGAGCCCAGGATGATGCAATCAAGCATGTTGAGCACCCACACAAAACAAGGATGCAGATCCTCAGTCCAGGCGCTAACAACTCCACATCCAGAGACAAGTTCAGCGCCCAAGCCATTTTCAGCTACCATGCAACATGATGGCTCTGGCAGCACATATGCCTGAAAGTGTATGTGATGCCTGGGGAACTGAGTGTGTGGGTGAATGGCAATATTCGAATTGGCCAGCAGGGGTCTTCCAGTGCCAAAACGACTCCACTTGGCTCATTCACTTCACATACCATCAGCTTGTCGAGCAGATCTAGAGGGAAACCCTGTTTGGTCACTTCTTGTCCAATGTCCATGGAGCCCAGGATGATGCAATCAAGCATGTTGAGCACCCACACAAAACAAGGATGCAGATCCTCAGTCCAGGCGCTAACAACTCCACATCCAGAGACAAGTTCAGCGCCCAAGCCATTTTCAGCTACCATGCAAAATGATGGCTCTGGCAGCACATATGCCTGAAAGTGTATGTGATCCCTGGGGAACTGAGTGTGTGGGTGAATGGCAATATTCGAATTGGCCAGCAGGGGTCTTCCAGTGCCAAAACGACTCCACTTGGCTCATTCACTTCACATACCATCAGCTTGTCGAGCAGATCTAGAGGGAAACCCTGTTTGGTCACTTCTTGTCCAATGTCCATGGAGCCCAGGATGATGCAATCAAGCATGTTGAGCACCCACACAAAACAAGGATGCAGATCCTCAGTCCAGGCGCTAACAACTCCACATCCAGAGACAAGTTCAGCGCCCAAGCCATTTTCAGCTACCATGCAACATGATGGCTCTGGCAGCACATATGCCTGAAAGTGTATGTGATCCCTGGGGAACTGAGTGTGTGGGTGAATGGCAATATTCGAATTGGCCAGCAGGGGTCTTCCAGTGCCAAAACGACTCCACTTGGCTCATTCACTTCACATACCATCAGCTTGTCGAGCAGATCTAGAGGGAAACCCTGTTTGGTCACTTCTTGTCCAATGTCCATGGAGCCCAGGATGATGCAATCAAGCATGTTGAGCACCCACACAAAACAAGGATGCAGATCCTCAGTCCAGGCGCTAACAACTCCACATCCAGAGACAAGTTCAGCGCCCAAGCCATTTTCAGCTACCATGCAACATGATGGCTCTGGCAGCACATATGCCTGAAAGTGTATGTGATGCCTGGGGAACTGAGTGTGTGGGTGAATGGCAATATTCGAATTGGCCAGCAGGGGTCTTCCAGTGCCAAAACGACTCCACTTGGCTCATTCACTTCACATACCATCAGCTTGTCGAGCAGATCTAGAGGGAAACCCTGTTTGGTCACTTCTTGTCCAATGTCCATGGAGCCCAGGATGATGCAATCAAGCATGTTGAGCACCCACACAAAACAAGGATGCAGATCCTCAGTCCAGGCGCTAACAACTCCACATCCAGAGACAAGTTCAGCGCCCAAGCCATTTTCAGCTACCATGCAACATGATGGCTCTGGCAGCACATATGCCTGAAAGTGTATGTGATCCCTGGGGAACTGAGTGTGTGGGTGAATGGCAATATTCGAATTGGCCAGCAGGGGTCTTCCAGTGCCAAAACGACTCCACTTGGCTCATTCACTTCACATACCATCAGCTTGTTGAGCAGATCTAGAGGGAAACCCTGTTTGGTCACTTCTTGTCCAATGTCCATGGAGCCCAGGATGATGCAATCAAGCATGTTGAGCACCCACACAAAACAAGGATGCAGATCCTCAGTCCAGGCGCTAACAACTCCACATCCAGAGACAAGTTCAGCGCCCAAGCCATTTTCAGCTACCATGCAACATGATGGCTCTGGCAGCACATATGCCTGAAAGTGTATGTGATCCCTGGGGAACTGAGTGTGTGGGTGAATGGCAATATTCGAATTGGCCAGCAGGGGTCTTCCAGTGCCAAAACGACTCCACTTGGCTCATTCACTTCACATACCATCAGCTTGTCGAGCAGATCTAGAGGGAAACCCTGTTTGGTCACTTCTTGTCCAATGTCCATGGAGCCCAGGATGATGCAATCAAGCATGTTGAGCACCCACACAAAACAAGGATGCAGATCCTCAGTCCAGGCGCTAACAACTCCACATCCAGAGACAAGTTCAGCGCCCAAGCCATTTTCAGCTACCATGCAACATGATGGCTCTGGCAGCACATATGCCTGAAAGTGTATGTGATCCCTGGGGAACTGAGTGTGTGGGTGAATGGCAATATTCGAATTGGCCAGCAGGGGTCTTCCAGTGCCAAAACGACTCCACTTGGCTCATTCACTTCACATACCATCAGCTTGTCGAGCAGATCTAGAGGGAAACCCTGTTTGGTCACTTCTTGTCCAATGTCCATGGAGCCCAGGATGATGCAATCAAGCATGTTGAGCACCCACACAAAACAAGGATGCAGATCCTCAGTCCAGGCGCTAACAACTCCACATCCAGAGACAAGTTCAGCGCCCAAGCCATTTTCAGCTACCATGCAACATGATGGCTCTGGCAGCACATATGCCTGAAAGTGTATGTGATCCCTGGGGAACTGAGTGTGTGGGTGAATGGCAATATTCGAATTGGCCAGCAGGGGTCTTCCAGTGCCAAAACGACTCCACTTGGCTCATTCACTTCACATACCATCAGCTTGTCGAGCAGATCTAGAGGGAAACCCTGTTTGGTCACTTCTTGTCCAATGTCCATGGAGCCCAGGATGATGCAATCAAGCATGTTGAGCACCCACACAAAACAAGGATGCAGATCCTCAGTCCAGGCGCTAACAACTCCACATCCAGAGACAAGTTCAGCGCCCAAGCCATTTTCAGCTACCATGCAACATGATGGCTCTGGCAGCACATATGCCTGAAAGTGTATGTGATCCCTGGGGAACTGAGTGTATGGGTGAATGGCAATATTCGAATTGGCCAGCAGGGGTCTTCCAGTGCCAAAACGACTCCACTTGGCTCATTCACTTCACATACCATCAGCTTGTCGAGCAGATCTAGAGGGAAACCCTGTTTGGTCACTTCTTGTCCAATGTCCATGGAGCCCAGGATGATGCAATCAAGCATGTTGAGCACCCACACAAAACAAGGATGCAGATCCTCAGTCCAGGCGCTAACAACTCCACATCCAGAGACAAGTTCAGCGCCCAAGCCATTTTCAGCTACCATGCAACATGATGTCTCTGGCAGCACATATGCCTGAAAGTGTATGTGATCCCTGGGGAACTGAGTGTGTGGGTGAATGGCAATATTCGAATTGGCCAGCAGGGGTCTTCCAGTGCCAAAACGACTCCACTTGGCTCATTCACTTCACATACCATCAGCTTGTCGAGCAGATCTAGAGGGAAACCCTGTTTGGTCACTTCTTGTCCAATGTCCATGGAGCCCAGGATGATGCAATCAAGCATGTTGAGCACCCACACAAAACAAGGATGCAGATCCTCAGTCCAGGCGCTAACAACTCCACATCCAGAGACAAGTTCAGCGCCCAAGCCATTTTCAGCTACCATGCAACATGATGGCTCTGGCAGCACATATGCCTGAAAGTGTATGTGATCCCTGGGGAACTGAGTGTGTGGGTGAATGGCAATATTCGAATTGGCCAGCAGGGGTCTTCCAGTGCCAAAACGACTCCACTTGGCTCATTCACTTCACATACCATCAGCTTGTGGAGCAGATCTAGAGGGAAACCCTGTTTGGTCACTTCTTGTCCAATGTCCATGGAGCCCAGGATGATGCAATCAAGCATGTTGAGCACCCACACAAAACAAGGATGCAGATCCTCAGTCCAGGCGCTAACAACTCCACATCCAGAGACAAGTTCAGCGCCCAAGCCATTTTCAGCTACCATGCAACATGATGGCTCTGGCAGCACATATGCCTGAAAGTGTATGTGATCCCTGGGGAACTGAGTGTGTGGGTGAATGGCAATATTCGAATTGGCCAGCAGGGGTCTTCCAGTGCCAAAACGACTCCACTTGGCTCATTCACTTCACATACCATCAGCTTGTGCAGTAGATCTAGAGGGAAACCCTGTTTGGTCACTTCTTGTCCAATGTCCATGGAGCCCAGGATGATGCAATCAAGCATGTTGAGCACCCACACAAAACAAGGATGCAGATCCTCAGTCCAGGCGCTAACAACTCCACATCCAGAGACAAGTTCAGCGCCCAAGCCATTTTCAGCTACCATGCAACATGATGGCTCTGGCAGCACATATGCCTGAAAGTGTATGTGATCCCTGGGGAACTGAGTGTGTGGGTGAATGGCAATATTCGAATTGGCCAGCAGGGGTCTTCCAGTGCCAAAACGACTCCACTTGGCTCATTCACTTCACATACCATCAGCTTGTCGAGCAGATCTAGAGGGAAACCCTGTTTGGTCACTTCTTGTCCAATGTCCATGGAGCCCAGGATGATGCAATCAAGCATGTTGAGCACCCACACAAAACAAGGATGCAGATCCTCAGTCCAGGCGCTAACAACTCCACATCCAGAGACAAGTTCAGCAGCCAAGCCATTTTCAGCTACCATGCAACATGATGGCTCTGGCAGCACATATGCCTGAAAGTGTATGTGATCCTGGGGAACTGAGTGTGTGGGTGAATGGCAATATTCGAATTGGCCAGCAGGGTCTTCCAGTGCCAAAACGACTCCACTTGGCTCATTCACTTCACATACCATCAGCTTGTCGAGCAGATCTAGAGGGAAACCCTGTTTGGTCACTTCTTGTCCAATGTCCATGGAGCCCAGGATGATGCAATCAAGCATGTTGAGCACCCACACAAAACAAGGATGCAGATCCTCAGTCCAGGCGCTAACAACTCCACATCCAGAGACAAGTTCAGCGCCCAAGCCATTTTCAGCTACCATGCAACATGATGGCTCTGGCAGCACATATGCCTGAAAGTGTATGTGATGCCTGGGGAACTGAGTGTGTGGGTGAATGGCAATATTCGAATTGGCCAGCAGGGGTCTTCCAGTGCCAAAACGACTCCACTTGGCTCATTCACTTCACATACCATCAGCTTGTCGAGCAGATCTAGAGGGAAACCCTGTTTGGTCACTTCTTGTCCAATGTCCATGGAGCCCAGGATGATGCAATCAAGCATGTTGAGCACCCACACAAAACAAGGATGCAGATCCTCAGTCCAGGCGCTAACAACTCCACATCCAGAGACAAGTTCAGCGCCCAAGCCATTTTCAGCTACCATGCAACATGATGGCTCTGGCAGCACATATGCCTGAAAGTGTATGTGATCCCTGGGGAACTGAGTGTGTTGGTGAATGGCAATATTCGAATTGGCCAGCAGGGGTCTTCCAGTGCCAAAACGACTCCACTTGGCTCATTCACTTCACATACCATCAGCTTGTCGAGCAGATCTAGAGGGAAACCCTGTTTGGTCACTTCTTGTCCAATGTCCATGGAGCCCAGGATGATGCAATCAAGCATGTTGAGCACCCACACAAAACAAGGATGCAGATCCTCAGTCCAGGCGCTAACAACTCCACATCCAGAGACAAGTTCAGCGCCCAAGCCATTTTCAGCTACCATGCAACATGATGGCTCTGGCAGCACATATGCCTGAAAGTGTATGTGATCCCTGGGGAACTGAGTGTGTGGGTGAATGGCAATATTCGAATTGGCCAGCAGGGGTCTTCCAGTGCCAAAACGACTCCACTTGGCTCATTCACTTCACATACCATCAGCTTGTCGAGCAGATCTAGAGGGAAACCCTGTTTGGTCACTTCTTGTCCAATGTCCATGGAGCCCAGGATGATGCAATCAAGCATGTTGAGCACCCACACAAAACAAGGATGCAGATCCTCAGTCCAGGCGCTAACAACTCCACATCCAGAGACAAGTTCAGCGCCCAAGCCATTTTCAGCTACCATGCAACATGATGGCTCTGGCAGCACATATGCCTGAAAGTGTATGTGATCCCTGGGGAACTGAGTGTGTGGGTGAATGGCAATATTCGAATTGGCCAGCAGGGGTCTTCCAGTGCCAAAACGACTCCACTTGGCTCATTCACTTCACATACCATCAGCTTGTCGAGCAGATCTAGAGGGAAACCCTGTTTGGTCACTTCTTGTCCAATGTCCATGGAGCCCAGGATGATGCAATCAAGCATGTTGAGCACCCACACAAAACAAGGATGCAGATCCTCAGTCCAGGCGCTAACAACTCCACATCCAGAGACAAGTTCAGCGCCCAAGCCATTTTCAGCTACCATGCAACATGATGGCTCTGGCAGCACATATGCCTGAAAGTGTATGTGATCCTGGGAAACTGAGTGTGTTGGTGAATGGCAATATTCGAATTGGCCAGCAGGGGTCTTCCAGTGCCAAAACGACTCCACTTGGCTCATTCACTTCACATACCATCAGCTTGTCGAGCAGATCTAGAGGGAAACCCTGTTTGGTCACTTCTTGTCCAATGTCCATGGAGCCCAGGATGATGCAATCAAGCATGTTGAGCACCCACACAAAACAAGGATGCAGATCCTCAGTCCAGGCGCTAACAACTCCACATCCAGAGACAAGTTCAGCGCCCAAGCCATTTTCAGCTACCATGCCAACATGATGGCTCTGGCAGCACATATGCCTGAAAGTGTATGTGATGCCTGGGGAACTGAGTGTGTGGGTGAATGGCAATATTCGAATTGGCCAGCAGGGTCTTCCAGTGCCAAAACGACTCCACTTGGCTCATTCACTTCACATACCATCAGCTTGTCGAGCAAATCTAGAGGGAAACCCTGTTTGGTCACTTCTTGTCCAATGTCCATGGAGCCCAGGATGATGCAATCAAGCATGTTGAGCACCCACACAAAACAAGGATGCAGATCCTCAGTCCAGGCGCTAACAACTCCACATCCAGAGACAAGTTCAGCGCCCAAGCCATTTTCAGCTACCATGCAACATGATGGCTCTGGCAGCACATATGCCTGAAAGTGTATGTGATCCTGGGGAACTGAGTGTGTTGGTGAATGGCAATATTCGAATTGGCCAGCAGGGGTCTTCCAGTGCCAAAACGACTCCACTTGGCTCATTCACTTCACATACCATCAGCTTGTCGAGCAGATCTAGAGGGAAACCCTGTTTGGTCACTTCTTGTCCAATGTCCATGGAGCCCAGGATGATGCAATCAAGCATGTTGAGCACCCACACAAAACAAGGATGCAGATCCTCAGTCCAGGCGCTAACAACTCCACATCCAGAGACAAGTTCAGCGCCCAAGCCATTTTCAGCTACCATGCAACATGATGGCTCTGGCAGCACATATGCCTGAAAGTGTATGTGATGCCTGGGGAACTGAGTGTGTTGGTGAATGGCAATATTCGAATTGGCCAGCAGGGGTCTTCCAGTGCCAAAACGACTCCACTTGGCTCATTCACTTCACATACCATCAGCTTGTCGAGCAGATCTAGAGGGAAACCCTGTTTGGTCACTTCTTGTCCAATGTCCATGGAGCCCAGGATGATGCAATCAAGCATGTTGAGCACCCACACAAAACAAGGATGCAGATCCTCAGTCCAGGCGCTAACAACTCCACATCCAGAGACAAGTTCAGCGCCCAAGCCATTTTCAGCTACCATGCAACATGATGGCTCTGGCAGCACATATGCCTGAAAGTGTATGTGATCCCTGGGGAACTGAGTGTGTGGGTGAATGGCAATATTCGAAATGGCCAGCAGGGGTCTTCCAGTGCCAAAACGACTCCACTTGGCTCATTCACTTCACATACCATCAGCTTGTCGAGCAGATCTAGAGGGAAACCCTGTTTGGTCACTTCTTGTCCAATGTCCATGGAGCCCAGGATGATGCAATCAAGCATGTTGAGCACCCACACAAAACAAGGATGCAGATCCTCAGTCCAGGCGCTAACAACTCCACATCCAGAGACAAGTTCAGCGCCCAAGCCATTTTCAGCTACCATGCAACATGATGGCTCTGGCAGCACATATGCCTGAAAGTGTATGTGATCCCTGGGGAACTGAGTGTGTTGGTGAATGGCAATATTCGAATTGGCCAGCAGGGGTCTTCCAGTGCCAAAACGACTCCACTTGGCTCATTCACTTCACATACCATCAGCTTGTGGAGCAGATCTAGAGGGAAACCCTGTTTGGTCACTTCTTGTCCAATGTCCATGGAGCCCAGGATGATGCAATCAAGCATGTTGAGCACCCACACAAAACAAGGATGCAGATCCTCAGTCCAGGCGCTAACAACTCCACATCCAGAGACAAGTTCAGCGCCCAAGCCATTTTCAGCTACCATGCAACATGATGGCTCTGGCAGCACATATGCCTGAAAGTGTATGTGATCCTGGGGAACTGAGTGTGTTGGTGAATGGCAATATTCGAATTGGCCAGCAGGGGTCTTCCAGTGCCAAAACGACTCCACTTGGCTCATTCACTTCACATACCATCAGCTTGTCGAGCAGATCTAGAGGGAAACCCTGTTTGGTCACTTCTTGTCCAATGTCCATGGAGCCCAGGATGATGCAATCAAGCATGTTGAGCACCCACACAAAACAAGGATGCAGATCCTCAGTCCAGGCGCTAACAACTCCACATCCAGAGACAAGTTCAGCGCCCAAGCCATTTTCAGCTACCATGCAACATGATGGCTCTGGCAGCACATATGCCTGAAAGTGTATGTGATCCCTGGGGAACTGAGTGTGTTGGTGAATGGCAATATTCGAATTGGCCAGCACGGGTCTTCCAGTGCCAAAACGACTCCACTTGGCTCATTCACTTCACATACCATCAGCTTGTGGAGCAGATCTAGAGGGAAACCCTGTTTGGTCACTTCTTGTCCAATGTCCATGGAGCCCAGGATGATGCAATCAAGCATGTTGAGCACCCACACAAAACAAGGATGCAGATCCTCAGTCCAGGCGCTAACAACTCCACATCCAGAGACAAGTTCAGCGCCCAAGCCATTTTCAGCTACCATGCAACATGATGGCTCTGGCAGCACATATGCCTGAAAGTGTATGTGGTCTCTCGGGAACTGAGTGTGGGGGTGAATGGCAATATTCGAAATGGCCAGCAGGGGTCTTCCAGTGCCAAAACGACTCCACTTGGCTCATTCACTTCACATACCATCAGCTTGTGGAGCAAATCTAGAGGGAAACCCTGTTTGGTCACTTCTTGTCCAATGTCCATGGAGCCCAGGATGATGCAATCAAGCATGTTGAGCACCCACACAAAACAAGGATGCAGATCCTCAGTCCAGGCGCTAACAACTCCACATCCAGAGACAAGTTCAGCGCCCAAGCCATTTTCAGCTACCATGCAACATGATGGCTCTGGCAGCACATATGCCTGAAAGTGTATGTGATCCCTGGGGAACTGAGTGTGTGGGTGAATGGCAATATTCGAAATGGCCAGCAGGTCTTCCAGTGCCAAAACGACTCCACTTGGCTCATTCACTTCACATACCATCAGCTTGTGGAGCAGATCTAGAGGGAAACCCTGTTTGGTCACTTCTTGTCCAATGTCCATGGAGCCCAGGATGATGCAATCAAGCATGTTGAGCACCCACACAAAACAAGGATGCAGATCCTCAGTCCAGGCGCTAACAACTCCACATCCAGAGACAAGTTCAGCGCCCAAGCCATTTTCAGCTACCATGCTACATGATGGCTCTGGCAGCACATATGCCTGAAAGTGTATGTGATGCCTGGGGAACTGAGTGTGTTGGTGAATGGCAACATTCGAATTGGCCAGCACGGGTCTTCCAGTGCCAAAACGACTCCACTTGGCTCATTCACTTCACATACCATCAGCTTGTCGAGCAGATCTAGAGGGAAACACTGTTTGGTCACTTCTTGTCCAATGTCCATGGAGCCCAGGATGATGCAATCAAGCATGTTGAGCACCCACACAAAACAAGGATGCAGATCCTCAGTCCAGGCGCTAACAACTCCACATCCAGAGACAAGTTCAGCGCCCAAGCCATTTTCAGCTACCATGCAACATGATGGCTCTGGCAGCACATATGCCTGAAAGTGTATGTGATCCTGGGGAACTGAGTGTGTTGGTGAATGGCAACATTCGAAATGGCCAGCAGGGGTCTTCCAGTGCCAAAATGACTCCACTTGGCTCATTCACTTCACATACCATCAGCTTGTTGAGCAGATCTAGAGGGAAACCCTGTTTGGTCACTTCTTGTCCAATGTCCATGGAGCCCAGGATGATGCAATCAAGCATGTTGAGCACCCACACAAAACGAGGATGCAGATCCTCAGTCCAGGCGCTAACAACTCCACATCCAGAGACAAGTTCAGCGCCCAAGCCATTTTCAGCTACCATGGAAAACATGATGGCTCTGGCAGCACATATGCCTGAAAGTGTATGTGATGCCTGGGGAACTGAGTGTGTTGGTGAATGGCAACATTCGAATTGGCCAGCACGGGTCTTCCAGTGCCAAAACGACTCCACTTGGCTCATTCACTTCACATACCATCAGCTTGTCGAGCAGATCTAGAGGGAAACCCTGTTTGGTCACTTCTTGTCCAATGTCCATGGAGCCCAGGATGATGCAATCAAGCATGTTGAGCACCCACACAAAACAAGGATGCAGATCCTCAGTCCAGGCGCTAACAACTCCACATCCAGAGACAAGTTCAGCGCCCAAGCCATTTTCAGCTACCATGCGACATGGTGGTTCTGGCAGCACATATGCCTGAAAGTGTATGTGATCCCTGGGGAACTGAGTGTGTGGGTGAATGGCAACATTCGATAGTTCAAGTATAGGTCTTCCAGTGCCAAAACGACTCCACTTGGCTCATTCACTTCACATACCATCAGCTTGTCGAGCATATCTAGAGGGAAACCCTGTTTGGTCACTTCTTGTCCAATGTCCATGGAGCCCAGGATGATGCAATCAAGCATGTTGAGCACCCACACAAAACAAGGATGCAGATCCTCAGTCCAGGCGCTAACAACTCCACATCCAGAGACAAGTTCAGCGCCCAAGCCATTTTCAGCTACCATGCAACATGACGGCTCTGGCAGCACATATGCCTGAAAGTGTATGTGATGCCTGGGGAACTGAGTGTGTTGGTGAATGGCAATGTTCGAATTGGCCAGCAGGGGTCTTCCAGTGCCAAAACGACTCCACTTGGCTCATTCACTTCACATACCATCAGCTTGTGGAGCAGATATGTGGGGAAACCCTGTTTGGTCACTTCTTCTCCAATGTGCATAGAGCCTAGGATGATGCAATCAAGCATGTTGAGCACCCTCACGAAACAAGGATGCAGATCCTCAGTCCAGGCGTTAACAACTCCACATCCAGAGGCAAGTTCAGCGCCAAAGACATTTTCAGCTACCATGTAAAAAACGGTTCTGGCAGTAAATTGCCTGAAAGTGTATGTGATCCCTGGGGATCTGAGTGTGTTGGTGAATGGCAACATTCGAAAGGGCCAGTACAGGTCTTCCAGTGCCAAAAGGATTCTACATGGCTCATTCACTTCACATACCATCAGCTGCTCGAGTAGATTTCAAAGGAAACACTGTTTGGTCACTTCTTGTCCAATGTCCATGGAGCCCAGGATGATGCAATCAAGCATGTTGAGCACCCACACAAAACAAGGATGCAGATCCTCAGTCCAGGCGCTAAAACTCAACATCCAGAGACAAGTCAGTGCCCAAGGCATTTTCAGCTACCGTGGAAAACCAGTGATGAGGCAGCAAGTATGCCTGAAAGTGTATGTGATCCCTGGGGAACTGAGTGTGTTGGTGAATGGCAACATTCGAAAGGGCCAGCACAGGTCTGTCAGTGCCAAAACGACTCCACATAGCTCATTCACTTCACTTCATATACCATCAGCTTGTGGAGCAGATTTGAGGGAAACCCTGTTTGGTCACTTTTTGCCCAATGTCCATGGAGCCAAGGATGATGCAATCAAGCATGTTAAGCACCCACACAAAACGAGGATGCAGATCCTCAGTCCAGGCGCTAACAACTCCACATCCAGAAGCAAGTTCATTGAACAAGCCATTTTCAGCTACCATGCAACATGATGACTCTGGCAGCAAGTACGCCTGAAAGTGTATGTGATCCCTGGGGTACTGAGTGTGTGGGTGAATGGCAACATTCGAAAGGGCCAGCACAGGTATTTCAGTGCCAAAACGACTCCACTTGGCTCATTCACTTCACATACCATCAGCTTGTCGAGCAGATCTGTGGGAAAACGCTTTATGGTCACTTCTTGTCCAATGTCCATGAAGCCCAGGATGATGCAATCAAGCATGTTGAGCACCCACACAAAACAAGGATGCAGATCCTCACTCCATGCGCTAACAACTCCACATCCAGAGGCAAGTTCATTGAACAAGCCATTTTCAGCTACCATTTAAAACCAGTGATGTGGCAGCACACATGCCTGAAAATGTATGCGATCAATGGGGATCTGAGTGTGTGGGTGAATGGCAAAATTTGAAAGGACCAGCACGGGGCTTCCAGTGTCAAAATGACTCCACTTGGCTATTTACTTCATATACCCTCAGCTTGTCGAGCAGATTTCGAGGGAAACCCTTTTTGGTCACTACTAGTCCAATGTCCATGAAGCCCAGGATGATGCAATCAAGAATGTTGAACACCCACACAAAACAAGGATGCAGGTCCTTAGTCCAGGCGCTAAAACTCCACATCCAGAGACAAGTTCAGCGCCCAAGGCATTTTCAGCTACCATGAAAAACTAGTGATCTTGCAGCACATATGTCTGAAAGTGTATGTGATGCCTGGGGAATTGAGTGTGTTGGTGAATGGCAACATTCGAAAGGGCCAGCAAAGATATTCCAATGGCAAAGCGACTCCACGTGGCTCATTCACTTCACATACCATCAGCTTGTGGAGCAGATCTAGAGGGAAACCCTGTTTGGTCACTTCTTGTCCAATGTCCATGGAGCCCAGGATGATGCAATCAAGCATGTTGAGCACCCACATAAAACAAGGATGCAGATCCTCAGTCCAGGCGCTAACAACTCCACATCCAGAGGCAAGTTCATTGAACAAGCCATTTTCAGCTACCATGAAAAACCAGTTATGTGGCACCAAGTATGGCTAAAATTGTATCTGATGGCTGGGGAACTGAGTGTGTTGGTGAATAGCAACATTCAAATTGGCCAGCACAGGTCTTCCAGTGCCAAAATGACTCCACATGGTGCATTCACTTCACTTCATATACTATCAGCTTCTCTAGCAGATTTAGAGGGAAACACTGTTTGGTCACTTCTTGTCCAATGTCCATGGAGCCCAGGATGATGCAATCAAGCATGTTGAGCACCCACACAAAACAAAGATGCAGATCTTCAGTCCAGGCGCTAACAACTCCACATGCAGAGACAAGTTCAGCGCCCAAGCCATTTTCAGCTACCATGCAACATGATGGCTCTGACAGCATATACACCTGAAAGTGTATGTGATGCCTGGGGAACTGAGTGTGTTGTTGAATGGCAACATTCCAAAGGGCCAGTACAGGTCTTCCAGTGCCAAAACGACTCTACTTGGCTCATTCACTTCACTTCATATACTATCAGCTTGTTGAACAGATTTCGTGGGAAACACTGTGTGGTCACTTCTCGTCCAATATCCATGCAGCCTAAGATGATGCAATCAAGCATGTTGAGCACCCACACAAAACAAGGATGCAGATCCTCAGTCCAGGCGCTAACAACTCCACATCCAGAGACAAGTTCAGCGCCCAAGCCATTTTCAGCTACCATGAAAAATGACGGTTCTGGCAGCACATATGCCTGAAAGTGTATGCGATCTCTGGCGACTGAGTGTGTTGGTGAATGGCAACATTCGAAAGGGCCACCAAAGGTCTCTCAGTGCCAAAATGAATCCACTTGGCTCATTCACTTCACATACCATCAGCCTGTTGAGCAGTAATGTGTGGAAACCCTTTTTGGTCACTTATTCTCAAATGTGCATGGATCCTAGGATTATACACTCAAGCATGTTGAGCACCCACACAAAACGAGGATGCAGATCCTCAGTCCAGGCACTAACAACTCCACATCCAGAGACAAGTTCATTGAACAAGCCATTTTCAGCTACCATGGAAAACCAGTGATGTGGCAGCAAGTATGCCTAAAAGAGTATGTGATGCCTGGGGAACTGAGTGTGTTGTTGAATGGCAACATTCGAAAGGGCCAGTACAGGTCTTCCAGTGCCAAAACGACTCCACATGGCTCATTTAGTTCACTTCATATGCTATCAGCTTGTCGAGCAGATTTCGAGGGAAACCCTGTTTGGTCACTTCTTGTCCAATGTCCACAAAGCCCAGGATGATGCAATCAAGCATGTTGAGCACCCACACAAAACGAGGATGCAGATCCTCAGCCCAGGCGCTAACAACTCC
The DNA here is from genome assembly GCF_017591425.1 of Ochotona curzoniae. Lineage (NCBI taxonomy): Eukaryota > Metazoa > Chordata > Mammalia > Lagomorpha > Ochotonidae > Ochotona > Ochotona curzoniae. Next base: position 140,089 of record NW_024465379.1, read on the forward strand.
ACATCCAGAGGCAAGTTCAGCGCCCAAGCCATTTTCAGCTACCATGCAACATAATGGCTCTGGCAGCACATATGCCTGAAAGTGTATGTGATCCCTGGTGAACTGAGTGTGTTGGTGAATCGCAACATTCGACAGTAGAAGCACAGGTCTTCCAGCGCCAAAAGGATAACACGTGGCTCATTCACTTCACATACCATCAGCTAGTCGAGCATATCTAGAGGGAAACCCTGTTTGGTCACTTCTTGTCCAATGTCCATGGAGCCAAGGATGATGCAATCAAGCATGTTGAGCACCCACACAAAAGAGGATGCAGATCCTCAGTCCATGCGCTAACAAGTCCACATTCAGAGACAAGTTCAGCGCCCAAGCCATTTTCAGCTACCATGCAACATGACGGCTCTGGCAGCACATATACCTGAAAGTGTATGTGATCCCTGGGGAACTGAGTGTGTTGGTGAATGGCAACATTTCATAGGGCCACCACAGTTCTGTCAGTTCCATAATGACTCCACGTGGCTCATTCACTTCACATACCATCAGCTTGTGGAGCAGATATGTGGGGAAACCCTTTTTGGTCACTTCTTCTCAAATGTGCATAGAGCCTAAGATGATGCAATCAAACATGTTGAGCACCCTCACAAAACAAGGATGCAGATCCTCAGTACAGGCGTTAACAACTCCACATCCAGAGGCAAGTTCAGCGCCAAAGACATTTTCAGCAACCATGTAAAAAAACGGTTCTGGCAGTAAATTGCCTGAAAGTGTATGTGATCCCTGGGGATCTGAGTGTGTTGGTGAATGGCAACATTCGAAAGGGCCAGCACACGTCTTCCAAGCCAAAAGGATTCTACATGGCTCATTCACTTCACATACCATCAGCTGCTCGAGTAGATTTCAAAGGAAACACTGTTTGGTCACTTCTTGTCCAATGTCCATGGAGCCCAGGATGATGCAATCAAGCATGTTGAGCACCCACACAAAACAAGGATGCAGATCCTCAGTCCAGGCGCTAAAACTCAACATCCAGAGACATGTCAGTGCCCAAGGCATTTTCAGCTACCGTGGAAAACCAGTGATGAGGCAGCAAGTATGCCTGAAAGTGTATGTGATCCCTGGGGAACTGAGTGTGTTGGTGAATGGCAACATTCGAAAGGGCCAGCACAGGTCTGTCAGTGCCAAAACGACTCCACATAGCTCATTCACTTCACTTCATATACCATCAGCTTGTGGAGCAGATTTCGAGGGAAACCCTGTTTGGTCACTTTTTGCCCAATGTCCATGGAGCAAAGGATGATGCAATCAAGCATGTTGAGCACCCACACAAAACAAGGATGCAGATCCTCAGTCCAGGCGCTAACAACTCCACATCCAGAAGCAAGTTCATTGAACAAGCCATTTTCAGCTACCATGCAACATGATGACTCTGGCAGCAAGTATGCCTGAAAGTGTATGTGATCCCTGGGGTACTGAGTGTGTGGGTGAATGGCAACATTCGAAAGGGCCAGCACAGGTCTTCCAGTGCCAAAACGACTCCACTTGGCTCATTCACTTCACATACCATCAGCTTGTCGAGCAGATCTAAAGGAAAACGCTGTTTGGTCACTTCTTGTCCAATGTCCATGGAGCCCAGGATGATGCAATCAAGCATGTTGAGCACCCACACAAAACAAGGATGCAGATCCTCAGTCCAGGCGCTAACAACTCCACATCCAGAGCAAGTTCATTGAACAAGCGATTTTCAGCTACCATTTAAACCCAGTGATGGCTCTGGCAGCACATATGCCTGAAAGTGTATGTGATCACTGGGGATCTGAGTGTGTGGGTGAATGGCAATATTCGAAAGGACCAGCACGGGTCTTCCAGTGCCAAAATGACTCCACTTGGCTCATTCACTTCATATACCATCAGCTTGTCGAGCAGATCTAGAGGGAAACCCTGTTTGGTCACTTCTTGTCCAATGTCCATGGAGCCCAGGATGATGCAATCAAGCATGTTGAGCACCCACACAAAACAAGGATGCAGATCCTCAGTCCAGGCGCTAAAACTCCACATCCAGAGACAAGTTCAGCGCCCAAGCCATTTTCAGCTACCATGAAAAACTAGTGATCTTGCAGCACATATGCCTGAAAGTGTATGTGATGCCTGGGGAACTGAGTGTGTTGGTGAATGGCAATATTCGAATTGGCCAGCAAGGATCTTCCAGTGCCAAAACGACTCCACTTGGCTCATTCACTTCACATACCATCAGCTTGTGGAGCAGATCTAGAGGGAAACCCTGTTTGGTCACTTCTTGTCCAATGTCCATGGAGCCCAGGATGATGCAATCAAGCATGTTGAGCACCCACACAAAACAAGGATGCAGATCCTCAGTCCAGGCGCTAACAACTCCACATCCAGAGACAAGTTCAGCGCCCAAGCCATTTTCAGCTACCATGAAAACCGCTGCTCTGGCAGCACATATGCCTGAAAGTGTATGTGATGCCTGGGGAACTGAGTGTGTTGGTGAATGGCAACATTCGAATTGGCCAGCACAGGTCTTCCAGTGCCAAAATGACTCCACATGGCTCATTCACTTCACTTCATATACCATCAGCTTCTCGAGCAGATCTAGAGGGAAACCCTGTTTGGTCACTTCTTGTCCAATGTCCATGGAGCCCAGGATGATGCAATCAAGCATGTTGAGCACCCACACAAAACAAGGATGCAGATCCTCAGTCCAGGCGCTAACAACTCCACATGCAGAGACAAGTTCAGCGCCCAAGCCATTTTCAGCTACCATGCAACATGATGGCTCTGACAGCACATATGCCTGAAAGTGTATGTGATGCCTGGGGAACTGAGTGTGTTGTTGAATGGCAACATTCGAATTGGCCAGTACAGGTCTTCCAGTGCCAAAACGACTCCACTTGGCTCATTCACTTCACCATACCATCAGCTTGTTGAGCAGATCTAGAGGGAAACCCTGTTTGGTCACTTCTTGTCCAATGTCCATGGAGCCCAGGATGATGCAATCAAGCATGTTGAGCACCCACACAAAACAAGGATGCAGATCCTCAGTCCAGGCGCTAACAACTCCACATCCAGAGACAAGTTCAGCGCCCAAGCCATTTTCAGCTACCATGAAACATGACGGCTCTGGCAGCACATATGCCTGAAAGTGTATGTGATCTCTGGGGAACTGAGTGTGTTGGTGAATGGCAATATTCGAATTGGCCAGCACAAGTCTTTCAGTGCCAAAATGAATCCACTTGGCTCATTCACTTCACATACCATCAGCTTGTGGAGCAGATCTAGAGGGAAACCCTGTTTGGTCACTTATTGTCCAATGTCCATGGAGCCTAGGATGATGCACTCAAGCATGTTGAGCACCCACACAAAACAAGGATGCAGATCCTCAGTCCAGGCACTAACAACTCCACATCCAGAGACAAGTTCATTGCCCAAGCCATTTTCAGCTACCATGGAAAACATGATGGCTCTGGCAGCACATATGCCTGAAAGTGTATGTGATGCCTGGGGAACTGAGTGTGTTGGTGAATGGCAATATTCGAATGGGCCAGCATGGGTCTTCAAGTGCCAAAATGACTCCACCTGGCTCATTCACTTCACATACTATCAGCTTGTCGAGCAGATCTAGAGGGAAACCCTGTTTGGTCACTTCTTGTCCAATGTCCATGGAGCCCAGGATGATGCAATCAAGCATGTTGAGCACCCACACAAAACAAGGATGCAGATCCTCAGTCCAGGCGCTAACAACTCCACATCCAGAGACAAGTCAGCGCCCAAGCCATTTTCAGCTACCATGCAACATGATGGCTCTGGCAGCACATATGCCTGAAAGTGTATGTGATGCCTGGGGAACTGAGTGTGTTGGTGAATGGCAACATTCGAATTGGCCAGCAGGGTCTTCCAGTGCCAAAACGACTCCACTTGGCTCATTCACTTCACATACCATCAGCTTGTCGAGCAGATCTAGAGGGAAACCCTGTTTGGTCACTTCTTGTCCAATGTCCATGGAGCCCAGGATGATGCAATCAAGCATGTTGAGCACCCACACAAAACAAGGATGCAGATCCTCAGTCCAGGCGCTAACAAGTCCACATCCAGAGACAAGTTCAGCGCCCAAGCCATTTTCAGCTACCATGCAACATGACGGCTCTGGCAGCACATATGCCTGAAAGTGTATGTGATCCCTGGGGAACTGAGTGTGTTGGTGAATGGCAATATTCGAATTGGCCAGCACAGGTCTTCCAGTGCCAAAATGACTCCACTTGGCTCATTCACTTCACATACCATCAGCTTGTGAGCAGATCTAGAGGGAAACCCTGTTTGGTCACTTCTTGTCCAATGTCCATGGAGCCCAGGATGATGCAATCAAGCATGTTGAGCACCCACACAAAACAAGGATGCAGATCCTCAGTCCAGGCGCTAACAACTCCACATCCAGAGACAAGTTCAGCGCCCAAGCCATTTTCAGCTACCATGAAAACAGATGGCTCTGGCAGCACATATGCCTGAAAGTGTATGTGATCCCTGGGGAACTGAGTGTGTTGGTGAATGGCAATATTCGAATTGGCCAGCACGGGTCTTCCAGTGCCAAAACGACTCCACTTGGCTCATTCACTTCACATACCATCAGCTTGTCGAGCAGATCTAGAGGAAACCCTGTTTGGTCACTTCTTGTCCAATGTCCATGGAGCCCAGGATGATGCAATCAAGCATGTTGAGCACCCACACAAAACAAGGATGCAGATCCTCAGTCCAGGCGCTAAAACTCCACATCCAGAGACAAGTTCAGCGCCCAAGCCATTTTCAGCTACCATGCAAACATGATGGCTCAGGCAGCACATATGCCTGAAAGTGTATGTGATGCCTGGGGAACTGAGTGTGTTGGTGAATGGCAATATTCGAATGGGCCAGCACGGGTCTTCCAGTGCCAAAACGACTCCACTTGGCTCATTCACTTCACTTACCATCAGCTTGTGGAGCAGATCTAGAGGGAAACCCTGTTTGGTCACTTCTTGTCCAATGTCCATGGAGCCCAGGATGATGCAATCAAGCATGTTGAGCACCCACACAAAACAAGGATGCAGATCCTCAGTCCAGGCGCTAACAACTCCACATCCAGAGACAAGTTCAGCGCCCAAGCCATTTTCAGCTACCATGCAACATGATGGCTCTGGCAGCACATATGCCTGAAAGTGTATGTGATGCCTGGGGAACTGAGTGTGTTGGTGAATGGCAATATTCGAATTGGCCAGCAGGGGTCTTCCAGTGCCAAAACGACTCCACTTGGCTCATTCACTTCACATACCATCAGCTTGTCGAGCACATCTAGAGGGAAACCCTGTTTGGTCACTTCTTGTCCAATGTCCATGGAGCCCAGGATGATGCAATCAAGCATGTTGAGCACCCACACAAAACAAGGATGCAGATCCTCAGTCCAGGCGCTAACAACTCCACATCCAGAGACAAGTTCAGCGCCCAAGCCATTTTCAGCTACCATGCAACATGATGGCTCTGGCAGCACATATGCCTGAAAGTGTATGTGATGCCTGGGGAACTGAGTGTGTGGGTGAATGGCAATATTCGAATTGGCCAGCAGGGTCTTCCAGTGCCAAAACGACTCCACTTGGCTCATTCACTTCACATACCATCAGCTTGTCGAGCAGATCTAGAGGGAAACCCTGTTTGGTCACTTCTTGTCCAATGTCCATGGAGCCCAGGATGATGCAATCAAGCATGTTGAGCACCCACACAAAACAAGGATGCAGATCCTCAGTCCAGGCGCTAACAACTCCACATCCAGAGACAAGTTCAGCGCCCAAGCCATTTTCAGCTACCATGCAACATGATGGCTCTGGCAGCACATATGCCTGAAAGTGTATGTGATGCCTGGGGAACCGAGTGTGTGGGTGAATGGCAATATTCGAATTGGCCAGCAGGGGTCTTCCAGTGCCAAAACACTCCACTTGGCTCATTCACTTCACATACCATCAGCTTGTGGAGCAGATCTAGAGGGAAACCCTGTTTGGTCACTTCTTGTCCAATGTCCATGGAGCCCAGGATGATGCAATCAAGCATGTTGAGCACCCACACAAAACAAGGATGCAGATCCTCAGTCCAGGCGCTAACAACTCCACATCCAGAGACAAGTTCAGCGCCCAAGCCATTTTCAGCTACCATGCAACATGATGGCTCTGGCAGCACATATGCCTGAAAGTGTATGTGATGCCTGGGGAACTGAGTGTGTGGGTGAATGGCAATATTCGAATTGGCCAGCAGGGGTCTTCCAGTGCCAAAACGACTCCACTTGGCTCATTCACTTCACATACCATCAGCTTGTCGAGCAGATCTAGAGGGAAACCCTGTTTGGTCACTTCTTGTCCAATGTCCATGGAGCCCAGGATGATGCAATCAAGCATGTTGAGCACCCACACAAAACAAGGATGCAGATCCTCAGTCCAGGCGCTAACAACTCCACATCCAGAGACAAGTTCAGCGCCCAAGCCATTTTCAGCTACCATGCAACATGATGGCTCTGGCAGCACATATGCCTGAAAGTGTATGTGATGCCTGGGGAACTGAGTGTGTTGGGTGAATGGCAATATTCGAATTGGCCAGCAGGGTCTTCCAGTGCCAAAACGACTCCACTTGGCTCATTCACTTCACATACCATCAGCTTGTGGAGCAGATCTAGAGGGAAACCCTGTTTGGTCACTTCTTGTCCAATGTCCATGGAGCCCAGGATGATGCAATCAAGCATGTTGAGCACCCACACAAAACAAGGATGCAGATCCTCAGTCCAGGCGCTAACAACTCCACATCCAGAGACAAGTTCAGCGCCCAAGCCATTTTCAGCTACCATGCAACATGATGGCTCTGGCAGCACATATGCCTGAAAGTGTATGTGATGCCTGGGGAACTGAGTGTGTTGGTGAATGGCAATATTCGAATTGGCCAGCAGGGGTCTTCCAGTGCCAAAACCACTCCACTTGGCTCATTCACTTCACATACCATCAGCTTGTGGAGCAGATCTAGAGGGAAACCCTGTTTGGTCACTTCTTGTCCAATGTCCATGGAGCCCAGGATGATGCAATCAAGCATGTTGAGCACCCACACAAAACAAGGATGCAGATCCTCAGTCCAGGCGCTAACAACTCCACATCCAGAGACAAGTTCAGCGCCCAAGCCATTTTCAGCTACCATGCAACATGATGGCTCTGGCAGCACATATGCCTGAAAGTGTATGTGATGCCTGGGGAACTGAGTGTGTGGGTGAATGGCAATATTCGAATTGGCCAGCAGGGGTCTTCCAGTGCCAAAACCACTCCACTTGGCTCATTCACTTCACATACCATCAGCTTGTCGAGCAGATCTAGAGGGAAACCCTGTTTGGTCACTTCTTGTCCAATGTCCATGGAGCCCAGGATGATGCAATCAAGCATGTTGAGCACCCACACAAAACAAGGATGCAGATCCTCAGTCCAGGCGCTAACAACTCCACATCCAGAGACAAGTTCAGCGCCCAAGCCATTTTCAGCTACCATGCAACATGATGGCTCTGGCAGCACATATGCCTGAAAGTGTATGTGATGCCTGGGGAACTGAGTGTGTGGGTGAATGGCAATATTCGAATTGGCCAGCAGGGGTCTTCCAGTGCCAAAACGACTCCACTTGGCTCATTCACTTCACATACCATCAGCTTGTCGAGCAGATCTAGAGGGAAACCCTGTTTGGTCACTTCTTGTCCAATGTCCATGGAGCCCAGGATGATGCAATCAAGCATGTTGAGCACCCACACAAAACAAGGATGCAGATCCTCAGTCCAGGCGCTAACAACTCCACATCCAGAGACAAGTTCAGCGCCCAAGCCATTTTCAGCTACCATGCAACATGATGGCTCTGGCAGCACATATGCCTGAAAGTGTATGTGATGCCTGGGGAACTGAGTGTGTTGGTGAATGGCAATATTCGAATTGGCCAGCAGGGTCTTCCAGTGCCAAAACGACTCCACTTGGCTCATTCACTTCACATACCATCAGCTTGTCGAGCAGATCTAGAGGGAAACCCTGTTTGGTCACTTCTTGTCCAATGTCCATGGAGCCCAGGATGATGCAATCAAGCATGTTGAGCACCCACACAAAACAAGGATGCAGATCCTCAGTCCAGGCGCTAACAACTCCACATCCAGAGACAAGTTCAGCGCCCAAGCCATTTTCAGCTACCATGCAACATGATGGCTCTGGCAGCACATATGCCTGAAAGTGTATGTGATCCCTGGGGAACTGAGTGTGTTGGTGAATGGCAATATTCGAATTGGCCAGCAGGGTCTTCCAGTGCCAAAACGACTCCACTTGGCTCATTCACTTCACATACCATCAGCTTGTGGAGCAGATCTAGAGGGAAACCCTGTTTGGTCACTTCTTGTCCAATGTCCATGGAGCCCAGGATGATGCAATCAAGCATGTTGAGCACCCACACAAAACAAGGATGCAGATCCTCAGTCCAGGCGCTAACAACTCCACATCCAGAGACAAGTTCAGCGCCCAAGCCATTTTCAGCTACCATGCAACATGATGGCTCTGGCAGCACATATGCCTGAAAGTGTATGTGATGCCTGGGGAACTGAGTGTGTTGGTGAATGGCAATATTCGAATTGGCCAGCAGGGTCTTCCAGTGCCAAAACCACTCCACTTGGCTCATTCACTTCACATACCATCAGCTTGTGGAGCAGATCTAGAGGGAAACCCTGTTTGGTCACTTCTTGTCCAATGTCCATGGAGCCCAGGATGATGCAATCAAGCATGTTGAGCACCCACACAAAACAAGGATGCAGATCCTCAGTCCAGGCGCTAACAACTCCACATCCAGAGACAAGTTCAGCGCCCAAGCCATTTTCAGCTACCATGCAACATGATGGCTCTGGCAGCACATATGCCTGAAAGTGTATGTGATGCCTGGGGAACTGAGTGTGTTGGTGAATGGCAATATTCGAATTGGCCAGCAGGGGTCTTCCAGTGCCAAAACCACTCCACTTGGCTCATTCACTTCACATACCATCAGCTTGTCGAGCAGATCTAGAGGGAAACCCTGTTTGGTCACTTCTTGTCCAATGTCCATGGAGCCCAGGATGATGCAATCAAGCATGTTGAGCACCCACACAAAACAAGGATGCAGATCCTCAGTCCAGGCGCTAACAACTCCACATCCAGAGACAAGTTCAGCGCCCAAGCCATTTTCAGCTACCATGCAACATGATGGCTCTGGCAGCACATATGCCTGAAAGTGTATGTGATGCCTGGGGAACTGAGTGTGTTGGTGAATGGCAATATTCGAATTGGCCAGCAGGGGTCTTCCAGTGCCAAAACCACTCCACTTGGCTCATTCACTTCACATACCATCAGCTTGTCGAGCAGATCTAGAGGGAAACCCTGTTTGGTCACTTCTTGTCCAATGTCCATGGAGCCCAGGATGATGCAATCAAGCATGTTGAGCACCCACACAAAACAAGGATGCAGATCCTCAGTCCAGGCGCTAACAACTCCACATCCAGAGACAAGTTCAGCGCCCAAGCCATTTTCAGCTACCATGCAACATGATGGCTCTGGCAGCACATATGCCTGAAAGTGTATGTGATGCCTGGGGAACTGAGTGTGTTGGTGAATGGCAATATTCGAATTGGCCAGCAGGGTCTTCCAGTGCCAAAACCACTCCACTTGGCTCATTCACTTCACATACCATCAGCTTGTCGAGCAGATCTAGAGGGAAACCCTGTTTGGTCACTTCTTGTCCAATGTCCATGGAGCCCAGGATGATGCAATCAAGCATGTTGAGCACCCACACAAAACAAGGATGCAGATCCTCAGTCCAGGCGCTAACAACTCCACATCCAGAGACAAGTTCAGCGCCCAAGCCATTTTCAGCTACCATGCAACATGATGGCTCTGGCAGCACATATGCCTGAAAGTGTATGTGATGCCTGGGGAACTGAGTGTGTTGGTGAATGGCAATATTCGAATTGGCCAGCAGGGTCTTCCAGTGCCAAAACGACTCCACTTGGCTCATTCACTTCACATACCATCAGCTTGTGGAGCAGATCTAGAGGGAAACCCTGTTTGGTCACTTCTTGTCCAATGTCCATGGAGCCCAGGATGATGCAATCAAGCATGTTGAGCACCGACACAAAACAAGGATGCAGATCCTCAGTCCAGGCGCTAACAACTCCACATCCAGAGACAAGTTCAGCGCCCAAGCCATTTTCAGCTACCATGCAACATGATGGCTCTGGCAGCACATATGCCTGAAAGTGTATGTGATGCCTGGGGAACTGAGTGTGTGGGTGAATGGCAATATTCGAATTGGCCAGCAGGGGTCTTCCAGTGCCAAAACCACTCCACTTGGCTCATTCACTTCACATACCATCAGCTTGTGGAGCAGATCTAGAGGGAAACCCTGTTTGGTCACTTCTTGTCCAATGTCCATGGAGCCCAGGATGATGCAATCAAGCATGTTGAGCACCCACACAAAACAAGGATGCAGATCCTCAGTCCAGGCGCTAACAACTCCACATCCAGAGACAAGTTCAGCGCCCAAGCCATTTTCAGCTACCATGCAACATGATGGCTCTGGCAGCACATATGCCTGAAAGTGTATGTGATGCCTGGGGAACTGAGTGTGTTGGTGAATGGCAATATTCGAATTGCCCAGCAGGGGTCTTCCAGTGCCAAAACCACTCCACTTGGCTCATTCACTTCACATACCATCAGCTTGTCGAGCAGATCTAGAGGGAAACCCTGTTTGGTCACTTCTTGTCCAATGTCCATGGAGCCCAGGATGATGCAATCAAGCATGTTGAGCACCCACACAAAACAAGGATGCAGATCCTCAGTCCAGGCGCTAACAACTCCACATCCAGAGACAAGTTCAGCGCCCAAGCCATTTTCAGCTACCATGCAACATGATGGCTCTGGCAGCACATATGCCTGAAAGTGTATGTGATGCCTGGGGAACTGAGTGTGTGGGTGAATGGCAATATTCGAATTGGCCAGCAGGGGTCTTCCAGTGCCAAAACCACTCCACTTGGCTCATTCACTTCACATACCATCAGCTTGTCGAGCAGATCTAGAGGGAAACCCTGTTTGGTCACTTCTTGTCCAATGTCCATGGAGCCCAGGATGATGCAATCAAGCATGTTGAGCACCCACACAAAACAAGGATGCAGATCCTCAGTCCAGGCGCTAACAACTCCACATCCAGAGACAAGTTCAGCGCCCAAGCCATTTTCAGCTACCATGCAACATGATGGCTCTGGCAGCACATATGCCTGAAAGTGTATGTGATGCCTGGGGAACTGAGTGTGTTGGTGAATGGCAATATTCGAATTGGCCAGCAGGGGTCTTCCAGTGCCAAAACCACTCCACTTGGCTCATTCACTTCACATACCATCAGCTTGTCGAGCAGATCTAGAGGGAAACCCTGTTTGGTCACTTCTTGTCCAATGTCCATGGAGCCCAGGATGATGCAATCAAGCATGTTGAGCACCCACACAAAACAAGGATGCAGATCCTCAGTCCAGGCGCTAACAACTCCACATCCAGAGACAAGTTCAGCGCCCAAGCCATTTTCAGCTACCATGCAACATGATGGCTCTGGCAGCACATATGCCTGAAAGTGTATGTGATGCCTGGGGAACTGAGTGTGTTGGTGAATGGCAATATTCGAATTGGCCAGCAGGGGTCTTCCAGTGCCAAAACCACTCCACTTGGCTCATTCACTTCACATACCATCAGCTTGTCGAGCAGATCTAGAGGGAAACCCTGTTTGGTCACTTCATGTCCAATGTCCATGGAGCCCAGGATGATGCAATCAAGCATGTTGAGCACCCACACAAAACAAGGATGCAGATCCTCAGTCCAGGCGCTAACAACTCCACATCCAGAGACAAGTTCAGCGCCCAAGCCATTTTCAGCTACCATGCAACATGATGGCTCTGGCAGCACATATGCCTGAAAGTGTATGTGATGCCTGGGGAACTGAGTGTGTTGGTGAATGGCAATATTCGAATTGGCCAGCAGGGTCTTCCAGTGCCAAAACGACTCCACTTGGCTCATTCACTTCACATACCATCAGCTTGTCGAGCAGATCTAGAGGGAAACCCTGTTTGGTCACTTCTTGTCCAATGTCCATGGAGCCCAGGATGATGCAATCAAGCATGTTGAGCACCCACACAAAACAAGGATGCAGATCCTCAGTCCAGGCGCTAACAACTCCACATCCAGAGACAAGTTCAGCGCCCAAGCCATTTTCAGCTACCATGCAACATGATGGCTCTGGCAGCACATATGCCTGAAAGTGTATGTGATGCCTGGGGAACTGAGTGTGTGGGTGAATGGCAATATTCGAATTGGCCAGCAGGGGTCTTCCAGTGCCAAAACGACTCCACTTGGCTCATTCACTTCACATACCATCAGCTTGTGGAGCAGATCTAGAGGGAAACCCTGTTTGGTCACTTCTTGTCCAATGTCCATGGAGCCCAGGATGATGCAATCAAGCATGTTGAGCACCCACACAAAACAAGGATGCAGATCCTCAGTCCAGGCGCTAACAACTCCACATCCAGAGACAAGTTCAGCGCCCAAGCCATTTTCAGCTACCATGCAACATGATGGCTCTGGCAGCACATATGCCTGAAAGTGTATGTGATGCCTGGGGAACTGAGTGTGTGGGTGAATGGCAATATTCGAATTGGCCAGCAGGGGTCTTCCAGTGCCAAAACCACTCCACTTGGCTCATTCACTTCACATACCATCAGCTTGTGGAGCAGATCTAGAGGGAAACCCTGTTTGGTCACTTCTTGTCCAATGTCCATGGAGCCCAGGATGATGCAATCAAGCATGTTGAGCACCCACACAAAACAAGGATGCAGATCCTCAGTCCAGGCGCTAACAACTCCACATCCAGAGACAAGTTCAGCGCCCAAGCCATTTTCAGCTACCATGCAACATGATGGCTCTGGCAGCACATATGCCTGAAAGTGTATGTGATGCCTGGGGAACTGAGTGTGTGGGTGAATGGCAATATTCGAATTGGCCAGCAGGGGTCTTCCAGTGCCAAAACGACTCCACTTGGCTCATTCACTTCACATACCATCAGCTTGTGGAGCAGATCTAGAGGGAAACCCTGTTTGGTCACTTCTTGTCCAATGTCCATGGAGCCCAGGATGATGCAATCAAGCATGTTGAGCACCCACACAAAACAAGGATGCAGATCCTCAGTCCAGGCGCTAACAACTCCACATCCAGAGACAAGTTCAGCGCCCAAGCCATTTTCAGCTACCATGCAACATGATGGCTCTGGCAGCACATATGCCTGAAAGTGTATGTGATGCCTGGGGAACTGAGTGTGTTGGTGAATGGCAATATTCGAATTGGCCAGCAGGGGTCTTCCAGTGCCAAAACCACTCCACTTGGCTCATTCACTTCACATACCATCAGCTTGTGGAGCAGATCTAGAGGGAAACCCTGTTTGGTCACTTCTTGTCCAATGTCCATGGAGCCCAGGATGATGCAATCAAGCATGTTGAGCACCCACACAAAACAAGGATGCAGATCCTCAGTCCAGGCGCTAACAACTCCACATCCAGAGACAAGTTCAGCGCCCAAGCCATTTTCAGCTACCATGCAACATGATGGCTCTGGCAGCACATATGCCTGAAAGTGTATGTGATGCCTGGGGAACTGAGTGTGTGGGTGAATGGCAATATTCGAATTGGCCAGCAGGGGTCTTCCAGTGCCAAAACCACTCCACTTGGCTCATTCACTTCACATACCATCAGCTTGTGGAGCAGATCTAGAGGGAAACCCTGTTTGGTCACTTCTTGTCCAATGTCCATGGAGCCCAGGATGATGCAATCAAGCATGTTGAGCACCCACACAAAACAAGGATGCAGATCCTCAGTCCAGGCGCTAACAACTCCACATCCAGAGACAAGTTCAGCGCCCAAGCCATTTTCAGCTACCATGCAACATGATGGCTCTGGCAGCACATATGCCTGAAAGTGTATGTGATGCCTGGGGAACTGAGTGTGTTGGTGAATGGCAATATTCGAATTGGCCAGCAGGGGTCTTCCAGTGCCAAAACCACTCCACTTGGCTCATTCACTTCACATACCATCAGCTTGTCGAGCAGATCTAGAGGGAAACCCTGTTTGGTCACTTCTTGTCCAATGTCCATGGAGCCCAGGATGATGCAATCAAGCATGTTGAGCACCCACACAAAACAAGGATGCAGATCCTCAGTCCAGGCGCTAACAACTCCACATCCAGAGACAAGTTCAGCGCCCAAGCCATTTTCAGCTACCATGCAACATGATGGCTCTGGCAGCACATATGCCTGAAAGTGTATGTGATGCCTGGGGAACTGAGTGTGTGGGTGAATGGCAATATTCGAATTGGCCAGCAGGGGTCTTCCAGTGCCAAAACCACTCCACTTGGCTCATTCACTTCACATACCATCAGCTTGTCGAGCAGATCTAGAGGGAAACCCTGTTTGGTCACTTCTTGTCCAATGTCCATGGAGCCCAGGATGATGCAATCAAGCATGTTGAGCACCCACACAAAACAAGGATGCAGATCCTCAGTCCAGGCGCTAACAACTCCACATCCAGAGACAAGTTCAGCGCCCAAGCCATTTTCAGCTACCATGCAACATGATGGCTCTGGCAGCACATATGCCTGAAAGTGTATGTGATGCCTGGGGAACTGAGTGTGTTGGTGAATGGCAATATTCGAATTGGCCAGCAGGGGTCTTCCAGTGCCAAAACGACTCCACTTGGCTCATTCACTTCACATACCATCAGCTTGTGGAGCAGATCTAGAGGGAAACCCTGTTTGGTCACTTCTTGTCCAATGTCCATGGAGCCCAGGATGATGCAATCAAGCATGTTGAGCACCCACACAAAACAAGGATGCAGATCCTCAGTCCAGGCGCTAACAACTCCACATCCAGAGACAAGTTCAGCGCCCAAGCCATTTTCAGCTACCATGCAACATGATGGCTCTGGCAGCACATATGCCTGAAAGTGTATGTGATGCCTGGGGAACTGAGTGTGTGGGTGAATGGCAATATTCGAATTGGCCAGCAGGGGTCTTCCAGTGCCAAAACGACTCCACTTGGCTCATTCACTTCACATACCATCAGCTTGTCGAGCAGATCTAGAGGGAAACCCTGTTTGGTCACTTCTTGTCCAATGTCCATGGAGCCCAGGATGATGCAATCAAGCATGTTGAGCACCCACACAAAACAAGGATGCAGATCCTCAGTCCAGGCGCTAACAACTCCACATCCAGAGACAAGTTCAGCGCCCAAGCCATTTTCAGCTACCATGCAACATGATGGCTCTGGCAGCACATATGCCTGAAAGTGTATGTGATGCCTGGGGAACTGAGTGTGTGGGTGAATGGCAATATTCGAATTGGCCAGCAGGGGTCTTCCAGTGCCAAAACCACTCCACTTGGCTCATTCACTTCACATACCATCAGCTTGTGGAGCAGATCTAGAGGGAAACCCTGTTTGGTCACTTCTTGTCCAATGTCCATGGAGCCCAGGATGATGCAATCAAGCATGTTGAGCACCCACACAAAACAAGGATGCAGATCCTCAGTCCAGGCGCTAACAACTCCACATCCAGAGACAAGTTCAGCGCCCAAGCCATTTTCAGCTACCATGCAACATGATGGCTCTGGCAGCACATATGCCTGAAAGTGTATGTGATGCCTGGGGAACTGAGTGTGTGGGTGAATGGCAATATTCGAATTGGCCAGCAGGGGTCTTCCAGTGCCAAAACCACTCCACTTGGCTCATTCACTTCACATACCATCAGCTTGTCGAGCAGATCTAGAGGGAAACCCTGTTTGGTCACTTCTTGTCCAATGTCCATGGAGCCCAGGATGATGCAATCAAGCATGTTGAGCACCCACACAAAACAAGGATGCAGATCCTCAGTCCAGGCGCTAACAACTCCACATCCAGAGACAAGTTCAGCGCCCAAGCCATTTTCAGCTACCATGCAACATGATGGCTCTGGCAGCACATATGCCTGAAAGTGTATGTGATGCCTGGGGAACTGAGTGTGTGGGTGAATGGCAATATTCGAATTGGCCAGCAGGGGTCTTCCAGTGCCAAAACGACTCCACTTGGCTCATTCACTTCACATACCATCAGCTTGTGGAGCAGATCTAGAGGGAAACCCTGTTTGGTCACTTCTTGTCCAATGTCCATGGAGCCCAGGATGATGCAATCAAGCATGTTGAGCACCCACACAAAACAAGGATGCAGATCCTCAGTCCAGGCGCTAACAACTCCACATCCAGAGACAAGTTCAGCGCCCAAGCCATTTTCAGCTACCATGCAACATGATGGCTCTGGCAGCACATATGCCTGAAAGTGTATGTGATGCCTGGGGAACTGAGTGTGTGGGTGAATGGCAATATTCGAATTGGCCAGCAGGGGTCTTCCAGTGCCAAAACGACTCCACTTGGCTCATTCACTTCACATACCATCAGCTTGTGGAGCAGATCTAGAGGGAAACCCTGTTTGGTCACTTCTTGTCCAATGTCCATGGAGCCCAGGATGATGCAATCAAGCATGTTGAGCACCCACACAAAACAAGGATGCAGATCCTCAGTCCAGGCGCTAACAACTCCACATCCAGAGACAAGTTCAGCGCCCAAGCCATTTTCAGCTACCATGCAACATGATGGCTCTGGCAGCACATATGCCTGAAAGTGTATGTGATGCCTGGGGAACTGAGTGTGTGGGTGAATGGCAATATTCGAATTGGCCAGCAGGGGTCTTCCAGTGCCAAAACGACTCCACTTGGCTCATTCACTTCACATACCATCAGCTTGTCGAGCAGATCTAGAGGGAAACCCTGTTTGGTCACTTCTTGTCCAATGTCCATGGAGCCCAGGATGATGCAATCAAGCATGTTGAGCACCCACACAAAACAAGGATGCAGATCCTCAGTCCAGGCGCTAACAACTCCACATCCAGAGACAAGTTCAGCGCCCAAGCCATTTTCAGCTACCATGCAACATGATGGCTCTGGCAGCACATATGCCTGAAAGTGTATGTGATGCCTGGGGAACTGAGTGTGTGGGTGAATGGCAATATTCGAATTGGCCAGCAGGGGTCTTCCAGTGCCAAAACGACTCCACTTGGCTCATTCACTTCACATACCATCAGCTTGTGGAGCAGATCTAGAGGGAAACCCTGTTTGGTCACTTCTTGTCCAATGTCCATGGAGCCCAGGATGATGCAATCAAGCATGTTGAGCACCCACACAAAACAAGGATGCAGATCCTCAGTCCAGGCGCTAACAACTCCACATCCAGAGACAAGTTGAGCGCCCAAGCCATTTTCAGCTACCATGCAACATGATGGCTCTGGCAGCACATATGCCTGAAAGTGTATGTGATGCCTGGGGAACTGAGTGTGTGGGTGAATGGCAATATTCGAATTGGCCAGCAGGGGTCTTCCAGTGCCAAAACGACTCCACTTGGCTCATTCACTTCACATACCATCAGCTTGTCGAGCAGATCTAGAGGGAAACCCTGTTTGGTCACTTCTTGTCCAATGTCCATGGAGCCCAGGATGATGCAATCAAGCATGTTGAGCACCCACACAAAACAAGGATGCAGATCCTCAGTCCAGGCGCTAACAACTCCACATCCAGAGACAAGTTCAGCGCCCAAGCCATTTTCAGCTACCATGCAACATGATGGCTCTGGCAGCACATATGCCTGAAAGTGTATGTGATGCCTGGGGAACTGAGTGTGTGGGTGAATGGCAATATTCGAATTGGCCAGCAGGGGTCTTCCAGTGCCAAAACCACTCCACTTGGCTCATTCACTTCACATACCATCAGCTTGTGGAGCAGATCTAGAGGGAAACCCTGTTTGGTCACTTCTTGTCCAATGTCCATGGAGCCCAGGATGATGCAATCAAGCATGTTGAGCACCCACACAAAACAAGGATGCAGATCCTCAGTCCAGGCGCTAACAACTCCACATCCAGAGACAAGTTCAGCGCCCAAGCCATTTTCAGCTACCATGCAACATGATGGCTCTGGCAGCACATATGCCTGAAAGTGTATGTGATGCCTGGGGAACTGAGTGTGTGGGTGAATGGCAATATTCGAATTGGCCAGCAGGGGTCTTCCAGTGCCAAAACCACTCCACTTGGCTCATTCACTTCACATACCATCAGCTTGTCGAGCAGATCTAGAGGGAAACCCTGTTTGGTCACTTCTTGTCCAATGTCCATGGAGCCCAGGATGATGCAATCAAGCATGTTGAGCACCCACACAAAACAAGGATGCAGATCCTCAGTCCAGGCGCTAACAACTCCACATCCAGAGACAAGTTCAGCGCCCAAGCCATTTTCAGCTACCATGCAACATGATGGCTCTGGCAGCACATATGCCTGAAAGTGTATGTGATGCCTGGGGAACTGAGTGTGTTGGTGAATGGCAATATTCGAATTGGCCAGCAGGGGTCTTCCAGTGCCAAAACCACTCCACTTGGCTCATTCACTTCACATACCATCAGCTTGTCGAGCAGATCTAGAGGGAAACCCTGTTTGGTCACTTCTTGTCCAATGTCCATGGAGCCCAGGATGATGCAATCAAGCATGTTGAGCACCCACACAAAACAAGGATGCAGATCCTCAGTCCAGGCGCTAACAACTCCACATCCAGAGACAAGTTCAGCGCCCAAGCCATTTTCAGCTACCATGCAACATGATGGCTCTGGCAGCACATATGCCTGAAAGTGTATGTGATGCCTGGGGAACTGAGTGTGTGGGTGAATGGCAATATTCGAATTGGCCAGCAGGGGTCTTCCAGTGCCAAAACGACTCCACTTGGCTCATTCACTTCACATACCATCAGCTTGTCGAGCAGATCTAGAGGGAAACCCTGTTTGGTCACTTCTTGTCCAATGTCCATGGAGCCCAGGATGATGCAATCAAGCATGTTGAGCACCCACACAAAACAAGGATGCAGATCCTCAGTCCAGGCGCTAACAACTCCACATCCAGAGACAAGTTCAGCGCCCAAGCCATTTTCAGCTACCATGCAACATGATGGCTCTGGCAGCACATATGCCTGAAAGTGTATGTGATGCCTGGGGAACTGAGTGTGTTGGTGAATGGCAATATTCGAATTGGCCAGCAGGGGTCTTCCAGTGCCAAAACGACTCCACTTGGCTCATTCACTTCACATACCATCAGCTTGTGGAGCAGATCTAGAGGGAAACCCTGTTTGGTCACTTCTTGTCCAATGTCCATGGAGCCCAGGATGATGCAATCAAGCATGTTGAGCACCCACACAAAACAAGGATGCAGATCCTCAGTCCAGGCGCTAACAACTCCACATCCAGAGACAAGTTCAGCGCCCAAGCCATTTTCAGCTACCATGCAACATGATGGCTCTGGCAGCACATATGCCTGAAAGTGTATGTGATGCCTGGGGAACTGAGTGTGTTGGTGAATGGCAATATTCGAATTGGCCAGCAGGGGTCTTCCAGTGCCAAAACGACTCCACTTGGCTCATTCACTTCACATACCATCAGCTTGTGGAGCAGATCTAGAGGGAAACCCTGTTTGGTCACTTCTTGTCCAATGTCCATGGAGCCCAGGATGATGCAATCAAGCATGTTGAGCACCCACACAAAACAAGGATGCAGATCCTCAGTCCAGGCGCTAACAACTCCACATCCAGAGACAAGTTCAGCGCCCAAGCCATTTTCAGCTACCATGCAACATGATGGCTCTGGCAGCACATATGCCTGAAAGTGTATGTGATGCCTGGGGAACTGAGTGTGTTGGTGAATGGCAATATTCGAATTGGCCAGCAGGGGTCTTCCAGTGCCAAAACGACTCCACTTGGCTCATTCACTTCACATACCATCAGCTTGTGGAGCAGATCTAGAGGGAAACCCTGTTTGGTCACTTCTTGTCCAATGTCCATGGAGCCCAGGATGATGCAATCAAGCATGTTGAGCACCCACACAAAACAAGGATGCAGATCCTCAGTCCAGGCGCTAACAACTCCACATCCAGAGACAAGTTCAGCGCCCAAGCCATTTTCAGCTACCATGCAACATGATGGCTCTGGCAGCACATATGCCTGAAAGTGTATGTGATGCCTGGGGAACTGAGTGTGTTGGTGAATGGCAATATTCGAATTGGCCAGCAGGGGTCTTCCAGTGCCAAAACCACTCCACTTGGCTCATTCACTTCACATACCATCAGCTTGTGGAGCAGATCTAGAGGGAAACCCTGTTTGGTCACTTCTTGTCCAATGTCCATGGAGCCCAGGATGATGCAATCAAGCATGTTGAGCACCCACACAAAACAAGGATGCAGATCCTCAGTCCAGGCGCTAACAACTCCACATCCAGAGACAAGTTCAGCGCCCAAGCCATTTTCAGCTACCATGCAACATGATGGCTCTGGCAGCACATATGCCTGAAAGTGTATGTGATGCCTGGGGAACTGAGTGTGTGGGTGAATGGCAATATTCGAATTGGCCAGCAGGGGTCTTCCAGTGCCAAAACCACTCCACTTGGCTCATTCACTTCACATACCATCAGCTTGTGGAGCAGATCTAGAGGGAAACCCTGTTTGGTCACTTCTTGTCCAATGTCCATGGAGCCCAGGATGATGCAATCAAGCATGTTGAGCACCCACACAAAACAAGGATGCAGATCCTCAGTCCAGGCGCTAACAACTCCACATCCAGAGACAAGTTCAGCGCCCAAGCCATTTTCAGCTACCATGCAACATGATGGCTCTGGCAGCACATATGCCTGAAAGTGTATGTGATGCCTGGGGAACTGAGTGTGTTGGTGAATGGCAATATTCGAATTGGCCAGCAGGGGTCTTCCAGTGCCAAAACCACTCCACTTGGCTCATTCACTTCACATACCATCAGCTTGTCGAGCAGATCTAGAGGGAAACCCTGTTTGGTCACTTCTTGTCCAATGTCCATGGAGCCCAGGATGATGCAATCAAGCATGTTGAGCACCCACACAAAACAAGGATGCAGATCCTCAGTCCAGGCGCTAACAACTCCACATCCAGAGACAAGTTCAGCGCCCAAGCCATTTTCAGCTACCATGCAACATGATGGCTCTGGCAGCACATATGCCTGAAAGTGTATGTGATGCCTGGGGAACTGAGTGTGTGGGTGAATGGCAATATTCGAATTGGCCAGCAGGGGTCTTCCAGTGCCAAAACCACTCCACTTGGCTCATTCACTTCACATACCATCAGCTTGTGGAGCAGATCTAGAGGGAAACCCTGTTTGGTCACTTCTTGTCCAATGTCCATGGAGCCCAGGATGATGCAATCAAGCATGTTGAGCACCCACACAAAACAAGGATGCAGATCCTCAGTCCAGGCGCTAACAACTCCACATCCAGAGACAAGTTCAGCGCCCAAGCCATTTTCAGCTACCATGCAACATGATGGCTCTGGCAGCACATATGCCTGAAAGTGTATGTGATGCCTGGGGAACTGAGTGTGTGGGTGAATGGCAATATTCGAATTGGCCAGCAGGGGTCTTCCAGTGCCAAAACCACTCCACTTGGCTCATTCACTTCACATACCATCAGCTTGTGGAGCAGATCTAGAGGGAAACCCTGTTTGGTCACTTCTTGTCCAATGTCCATGGAGCCCAGGATGATGCAATCAAGCATGTTGAGCACCCACACAAAACAAGGATGCAGATCCTCAGTCCAGGCGCTAACAACTCCACATCCAGAGACAAGTTCAGCGCCCAAGCCATTTTCAGCTACCATGCAACATGATGGCTCTGGCAGCACATATGCCTGAAAGTGTATGTGATGCCTGGGGAACTGAGTGTGTTGGTGAATGGCAATATTCGAATTGGCCAGCAGGGGTCTTCCAGTGCCAAAACCACTCCACTTGGCTCATTCACTTCACATACCATCAGCTTGTCGAGCAGATCTAGAGGGAAACCCTGTTTGGTCACTTCTTGTCCAATGTCCATGGAGCCCAGGATGATGCAATCAAGCATGTTGAGCACCCACACAAAACAAGGATGCAGATCCTCAGTCCAGGCGCTAACAACTCCACATCCAGAGACAAGTTCAGCGCCCAAGCCATTTTCAGCTACCATGCAACATGATGGCTCTGGCAGCACATATGCCTGAAAGTGTATGTGATGCCTGGGGAACTGAGTGTGTGGGTGAATGGCAATATTCGAATTGGCCAGCAGGGGTCTTCCAGTGCCAAAACCACTCCACTTGGCTCATTCACTTCACATACCATCAGCTTGTGGAGCAGATCTAGAGGGAAACCCTGTTTGGTCACTTCTTGTCCAATGTCCATGGAGCCCAGGATGATGCAATCAAGCATGTTGAGCACCCACACAAAACAAGGATGCAGATCCTCAGTCCAGGCGCTAACAACTCCACATCCAGAGACAAGTTCAGCGCCCAAGCCATTTTCAGCTACCATGCAACATGATGGCTCTGGCAGCACATATGCCTGAAAGTGTATGTGATGCCTGGGGAACTGAGTGTGTTGGTGAATGGCAATATTCGAATTGGCCAGCAGGGGTCTTCCAGTGCCAAAACGACTCCACTTGGCTCATTCACTTCACATACCATCAGCTTGTGGAGCAGATCTAGAGGGAAACCCTGTTTGGTCACTTCTTGTCCAATGTCCATGGAGCCCAGGATGATGCAATCAAGCATGTTGAGCACCCACACAAAACAAGGATGCAGATCCTCAGTCCAGGCGCTAACAACTCCACATCCAGAGACAAGTTCAGCGCCCAAGCCATTTTCAGCTACCATGCAACATGATGGCTCTGGCAGCACATATGCCTGAAAGTGTATGTGATGCCTGGGGAACTGAGTGTGTGGGTGAATGGCAATATTCGAATTGGCCAGCAGGGTCTTCCAGTGCCAAAACGACTCCACTTGGCTCATTCACTTCACATACCATCAGCTTGTCGAGCAGATCTAGAGGGAAACCCTGTTTGGTCACTTCTTGTCCAATGTCCATGGAGCCCAGGATGATGCAATCAAGCATGTTGAGCACCCACACAAAACAAGGATGCAGATCCTCAGTCCAGGCGCTAACAACTCCACATCCAGAGACAAGTTCAGCGCCCAAGCCATTTTCAGCTACCATGCAACATGATGGCTCTGGCAGCACATATGCCTGAAAGTGTATGTGATGCCTGGGGAACTGAGTGTGTGGGTGAATGGCAATATTCGAATTGGCCAGCAGGGGTCTTCCAGTGCCAAAACGACTCCACTTGGCTCATTCACTTCACATACCATCAGCTTGTGGAGCAGATCTAGAGGGAAACCCTGTTTGGTCACTTCTTGTCCAATGTCCATGGAGCCCAGGATGATGCAATCAAGCATGTTGAGCACCCACACAAAACAAGGATGCAGATCCTCAGTCCAGGCGCTAACAACTCCACATCCAGAGACAAGTTCAGCGCCCAAGCCATTTTCAGCTACCATGCAACATGATGGCTCTGGCAGCACATATGCCTGAAAGTGTATGTGATGCCTGGGGAACTGAGTGTGTTGGTGAATGGCAATATTCGAATTGGCCAGCAGGGGTCTTCCAGTGCCAAAACGACTCCACTTGGCTCATTCACTTCACATACCATCAGCTTGTGGAGCAGATCTAGAGGGAAACCCTGTTTGGTCACTTCTTGTCCAATGTCCATGGAGCCCAGGATGATGCAATCAAGCATGTTGAGCACCCACACAAAACAAGGATGCAGATCCTCAGTCCAGGCGCTAACAACTCCACATCCAGAGACAAGTTCAGCGCCCAAGCCATTTTCAGCTACCATGCAACATGATGGCTCTGGCAGCACATATGCCTGAAAGTGTATGTGATGCCTGGGGAACTGTGTGTGTGGGTGAATGGCAATATTCGAATTGGCCAGCAGGGGTCTTCCAGTGCCAAAACGACTCCACTTGGCTCATTCACTTCACATACCATCAGCTTGTGGAGCAGATCTAGAGGGAAACCCTGTTTGGTCACTTCTTGTCCAATGTCCATGGAGCCCAGGATGATGCAATCAAGCATGTTGAGCACCCACACAAAACAAGGATGCAGATCCTCAGTCCAGGCGCTAACAACTCCACATCCAGAGACAAGTTCAGCGCCCAAGCCATTTTCAGCTACCATGCAACATGATGGCTCTGGCAGCACATATGCCTGAAAGTGTATGTGATGCCTGGGGAACTGAGTGTGTGTGTGAATGGCAATATTCGAATTGGCCAGCAGGGGTCTTCCAGTGCCAAAACCACTCCACTTGGCTCATTCACTTCACATACCATCAGCTTGTGGAGCAGATCTAGAGGGAAACCCTGTTTGGTCACTTCTTGTCCAATGTCCATGGAGCCCAGGATGATGCAATCAAGCATGTTGAGCACCCACACAAAACAAGGATGCAGATCCTCAGTCCAGGCGCTAACAACTCCACATCCAGAGACAAGTTCAGCGCCCAAGCCATTTTCAGCTACCATGCAACATGATGGCTCTGGCAGCACATATGCCTGAAAGTGTATGTGATGCCTGGGGAACTGAGTGTGTGGGTGAATGGCAATATTCGAATTGGCCAGCAGGGGTCTTCCAGTGCCAAAACCACTCCACTTGGCTCATTCACTTCACATACCATCAGCTTGTCGAGCAGATCTAGAGGGAAACCCTGTTTGGTCACTTCTTGTCCAATGTCCATGGAGCCCAGGATGATGCAATCAAGCATGTTGAGCACCCACACAAAACAAGGATGCAGATCCTCAGTCCAGGCGCTAACAACTCCACATCCAGAGACAAGTTCAGCGCCCAAGCCATTTTCAGCTACCATGCAACATGATGGCTCTGGCAGCACATATGCCTGAAAGTGTATGTGATGCCTGGGGAACTGAGTGTGTGGGTGAATGGCAATATTCGAATTGGCCAGCAGGGGTCTTCCAGTGCCAAAACACTCCACTTGGCTCATTCACTTCACATACCATCAGCTTGTGGAGCAGATCTAGAGGGAAACCCTGTTTGGTCACTTCTTGTCCAATGTCCATGGAGCCCAGGATGATGCAATCAAGCATGTTGAGCACCCACACAAAACAAGGATGCAGATCCTCAGTCCAGGCGCTAACAACTCCACATCCAGAGACAAGTTCAGCGCCCAAGCCATTTTCAGCTACCATGCAACATGATGGCTCTGGCAGCACATATGCCTGAAAGTGTATGTGATGCCTGGGGAACTGAGTGTGTGGGTGAATGGCAATATTCGAATTGGCCAGCAGGGGTCTTCCAGTGCCAAAACCACTCCACTTGGCTCATTCACTTCACATACCATCAGCTTGTGGAGCAGATCTAGAGGGAAACCCTGTTTGGTCACTTCTTGTCCAATGTCCATGGAGCCCAGGATGATGCAATCAAGCATGTTGAGCACCCACACAAAACAAGGATGCAGATC
Source organism: Ochotona curzoniae (assembly GCF_017591425.1). Lineage (NCBI taxonomy): Eukaryota > Metazoa > Chordata > Mammalia > Lagomorpha > Ochotonidae > Ochotona > Ochotona curzoniae. The sequence goes on from NW_024465379.1 coordinate 165,635, forward strand.
CTCAGTCCAGGCGCTAACAACTCCACATCCAGAGACAAGTTCAGCGCCCAAGCCATTTTCAGCTACCATGCAACATGATGGCTCTGGCAGCACATATGCCTGAAAGTGTATGTGATGCCTGGGGAACTGTGTGTGGGTGAATGGCAATATTCGAATTGGCCAGCAGGGGTCTTCCAGTGCCAAAACGACTCCACTTGGCTCATTCACTTCACATACCATCAGCTTGTGGAGCAGATCTAGAGGGAAAACCCTGTTTGGTCACTTCTTGTCCAATGTCCATGGAGCCCAGGATGATGCAATCAAGCATGTTGAGCACCCACACAAAACAAGCATGCAGATCCTCAGTCCAGGCGCTAAACAACTCCACATCCAGAGACAAGTTCAGCGCCCAAGCCATTTTCAGCTACCATGCAACATGATGGCTCTGGCAGCACATATGCCTGAAAGTGTATGTGATGCCTGGGGAACTGAGTGTGTGGGTGAATGGCAATATTCGAATTGGCCAGCAGGGGTCTTCCAGTGCCAAAACGACTCCACTTGGCTCATTCACTTCACATACCATCAGCTTGTGGAGCAGATCTAGAGGGAAACCCTGTTTGGTCACTTCTTGTCCAATGTCCATGGAGCCCAGGATGATGCAATCAAGCATGTTGAGCACCCACACAAAACAAGGATGCAGATCCTCAGTCCAGGCGCTAACAACTCCACATCCAGAGACAAGTTCAGCGCCCAAGCCATTTTCAGCTACCATGCAACATGATGGCTCTGGCAGCACATATGCCTGAAAGTGTATGTGATGCCTGGGGAACTGAGTGTGTGGTGAATGGCAATATTCGAATTGGCCAGCAGGGGTCTTCCAGTGCCAAAACGACTCCACTTGGCTCATTCACTTCACATACCATCAGCTTGTCGAGCAGATCTAGAGGGAAACCCTGTTTGGTCACTTCTTGTCCAATGTCCATGGAGCCCAGGATGATGCAATCAAGCATGTTGAGCACCCACACAAAACAAGGATGCAGATCCTCAGTCCAGGCGCTAACAACTCCACATCCAGAGACAAGTTCAGCGCCCAAGCCATTTTCAGCTACCATGCAACATGATGGCTCTGGCAGCACATATGCCTGAAAGTGTATGTGATGCCTGGGGAACTGAGTGTGTTGGTGAATGGGCAATATTCGAATTGGCCAGCAGGGTCTTCCAGTGCCAAAACCACTCCACTTGGCTCATTCACTTCACATACCATCAGCTTGTCGAGCAGATCTAGAGGGAAACCCTGTTTGGTCACTTCTTGTCCAATGTCCATGGAGCCCAGGATGATGCAATCAAGCATGTTGAGCACCCACACAAAACAAGGATGCAGATCCTCAGTCCAGGCGCTAACAACTCCACATCCAGAGACAAGTTCAGCGCCCAAGCCATTTTCAGCTACCATGCAACATGATGGCTCTGGCAGCACATATGCCTGAAAGTGTATGTGATCCCTGGGGAACTGAGTGTGTGGGTGAATGGCAATATTCGAATTGGCCAGCAGGGGTCTTCCAGTGCCAAAACGACTCCACTTGGCTCATTCACTTCACATACCATCAGCTTGTCGAGCAGATCTAGAGGGAAACCCTGTTTGGTCACTTCTTGTCCAATGTCCATGGAGCCCAGGATGATGCAATCAAGCATGTTGAGCACCCACACAAAACAAGGATGCAGATCCTCAGTCCAGGCGCTAACAACTCCACATCCAGAGACAAGTTCAGCGCCCAAGCCATTTTCAGCTACCATGCAACATGATGGCTCTGGCAGCACATATGCCTGAAAGTGTATGTGATCCCTGGGGAACTGAGTGTGTGGGTGAATGGCAATATTCGAATTGGCCAGCAGGGGTCTTCCAGTGCCAAAACGACTCCACTTGGCTCATTCACTTCACATACCATCAGCTTGTCGAGCAGATCTAGAGGGAAACCCTGTTTGGTCACTTCTTGTCCAATGTCCATGGAGCCCAGGATGATGCAATCAAGCATGTTGAGCACCCACACAAAACAAGGATGCAGATCCTCAGTCCAGGCGCTAACAACTCCACATCCAGAGACAAGTTCAGCGCCCAAGCCATTTTCAGCTACCATGCAACATGATGGCTCTGGCAGCACATATGCCTGAAAGTGTATGTGATGCCTGGGGAACTGAGTGTGTGGGTGAATGGCAATATTCGAATTGGCCAGCAGGGGTCTTCCAGTGCCAAAACGACTCCACTTGGCTCATTCACTTCACATACCATCAGCTTGTCGAGCAGATCTAGAGGGAAACCCTGTTTGGTCACTTCTTGTCCAATGTCCATGGAGCCCAGGATGATGCAATCAAGCATGTTGAGCACCCACACAAAACAAGGATGCAGATCCTCAGTCCAGGCGCTAACAACTCCACATCCAGAGACAAGTTCAGCGCCCAAGCCATTTTCAGCTACCATGCAACATGATGGCTCTGGCAGCACATATGCCTGAAAGTGTATGTGATGCCTGGGGAACTGAGTGTGTGGGTGAATGGCAATATTCGAATTGGCCAGCAGGGGTCTTCCAGAGCCAAAACGACTCCACTTGGCTCATTCATTTCACATACCATCAGCTTTTGAGAAAATCTAGAGGGAAACCCTTTTTGGACACTTCTTGTCCAATGTCCATGGAGCCCAGGATGATGCAATCAAGCATGTTGAGCACCCACACAAAACAAGGATGCAGATCCTCAGTCCAGGCGCTAACAACTCCACATCCAGAGACAAGTTCAGCGCCCAAGCCATTTTCAGCTACCATGCAACATGATGGCTCTGGCAGCACATATGCCTGAAAGTGTATGTGATCCCTGGGAACTGAGTGTGTTGGTGAATGGCAATATTCGAATTGGCCAGCAGGGGTCTTCCAGTGCCAAAACGACTCCACTTGGCTCATTCACTTCACATACCATCAGCTTGTCGAGCAGATCTAGAGGGAAACCCTGTTTGGTCACTTCTTGTCCAATGTCCATGGAGCCCAGGATGATGCAATCAAGCATGTTGAGCACCCACACACAAACAAGGATGCAGATCCTCAGTCCAGGCGCTAACAACTCCACATCCAGAGACAAGTTCAGCGCCCAAGCCATTTTCAGCTACCATGCAACATGATGGCTCTGGCAGCACATATGCCTGAAAGTGTATGTGTCCCTGGGGAACTGAGTGTGTGGGTGAATGGCACTTTTCGAATTGGCCAGCAGGGTCTTCCAGTGCCAAAACGACTCCACTTGGCTCATTCACTTCACATACCATCAGCTTGTGCGAGCAGTCTAGAGGGAAACCCTGTTTGGTCACTTCTTGTCCAATGTCCATGGAGCCCAGGATGATGCAATCAAGCATGTTGAGACACCACACAAAACAAGGATGCAGATCCTCAGTCCAGGCGCTAACAACTCCACATCCAGAGACAAGTTCAGCGCCAAGCCATTTTCAGCTACCATGCAACATGATGGCTCTGGCAGCACATATGCCTGAAAGTGTATGTGATCCCTGGGGAACTGAGTGTGTGGGTGAATGGCAATACTCGAATTGGCCAGCAGGGGTCTTCCAGTGCAAAAACGACTCCACTTGGCTCATTCACTTCACATACCATCAGCTTGTCGAGCAGATCTAGAGGGAAACCCTGTTTGGTCACTTCTTGTCCAATGTCCATGGAGCCAGGATGATGCAATCAAGCATGTTGAGCACCCACACAAAACAAGGATGCAGATCCTCAGTCCAGGCGCTAACAACTCCACATCCAGAGACAAGTTCAGCGCCCAAGCCATTTTCAGCTACCATGCAACATGATGGCTCTGGCAGCACATATGCCTGAAAGTGTATGTGATGCTGGGGAACTGAGTGTGTGGGTGAATGGCAATATTCGAATTGGCCAGCAGGGGTCTTCCAGTGCCAAAACGACTCCACTTGGCTCATTCACTTCACATACCATCAGCTTGTGAGCAGATCTAGAGGGAAACCTGTTTGGTCACTTCTTGTCCAATGTCCATGGAGCCAGGATGATGCAATCAAGCATGTGAGCACCCAACAAAACAAGGATGCAGATCCTCAGTCCAGGCGCTAACAACTCCACATCCAGAGACAAGTTCAGCGCCCAAGCCATTTTCAGCTACCATGGCAACATGATGGCTCTGGCAGCACATATGCCTGAAAGTGTATGTGATGCCTGGGGAACTGAGTGTGTGGTGAATGGCAATATTCGAATTGGCCAGCAGGGTCTTCCAGTGCCAAAACGACTCCACTTGGCTCATTCACTTCACATACCATCAGCTTGTCGAGCAGATCTAGAGGGAAACCCTGTTTGGTCACTTCTTGTCCAATGTCCATGGAGCCCAGGATGATGCAATCAAGCATGTTGAGCACCCACACAAAACAAGGATGCAGATCCTCAGTCCAGGCGCTAACAACTCCACATCCAGAGACAAGTTCAGCGCCCAAGCCATTTTCAGCTACCATGCAACATGATGGCTCTGGCAGCACATATGCCTGAAAGTGTATGTGATGCCTGGGGAACTGAGTGTGTGGGTGAATGGCAATATTCGAATTGGCCAGCAGGGGTCTTCCAGTGCCAAAACGACTCCACTTGGCTCATTCACTTCACATACCATCAGCTTGTGAGCAGATCTAGAGGGAAACCCTGTTTGGTCACTTCTTGTCCAATGTCCATGGAGCCCAGGATGATGCAATCAAGCATGTTGAGCACCCACACAAAACAAGGATGCAGATCCTCAGTCCAGGCGCTAACAACTCCACATCCAGAGACAAGTTCAGCGCCCAAGCCATTTTCAGCTACCATGCAACATGATGGCTCTGGCAGCACATATGCCTGAAAGTGTATGTGATGCCTGGGGAACTGAGTGTGTGGGTGAATGGCAATATTCGAATTGGCCAGCAGGGGTCTTCCAGTGCCAAAACGACTCCACTTGGCTCATTCACTTCACATACCATCAGCTTGTCGAGCAATCTAGAGGGAAACCCTGTTTGGTCACTTCTTGTCCAATGTCCATGGAGCCCAGGATGATGCAATCAAGCATGTTGAGCACCCACACAAAACAAGGATGCAGATCCTCAGTCCAGGCGCTAACAACTCACATCCAGAGACAAGTTCAGCGCCCAAGCCATTTTCAGCTACCATGCAACATGATGGCTCTGGCAGCACATATGCCTGAAAGTGTATGTGATCCTGGGGAACTGAGTGTGTGGGTGAATGGCAATATTCGAATTGGCCAGCAGGGGTCTTCCAGTGCCAAAACGACTCCACTTGGCTCATTCACTTCACATACCATCAGCTTGTCGAGCAGATCTAGAGGGAAACCCTGTTTGGTCACTTCTTGTCCAATGTCCATGGAGCCCAGGATGATGCAATCAAGCATGTTGAGCACCCACACAAAACAAGGATGCAGATCCTCAGTCCAGGCGCTAACAACTCCACATCCAGAGACAAGTTCAGCGCCCAAGCCATTTTCAGCTACCATGCAACATGATGGCTCTGGCAGCACATATGCCTGAAAGTGTATGTGATCCTGGAGAACTGAGTGTGTGGGTGAATGGCAATATTCGAATTGGCCAGCAGGGGTCTTCCAGTGCCAAAACGACTCCACTTGGCTCATTCACTTCACATACCATCAGCTTGTGGGAGCAGATCTAGAGGGAAACCCTGTTTGGTCACTTCTTGTCCAATGTCCATGGAGCCCAGGATGATGCAATCAAGCATGTTGAGCACCCACACAAAACAAGGATGCAGATCCTCAGTCCAGGCGCTAACAACTCCACATCCAGAGACAAGTTCAGCGCCCAAGCCATTTTCAGCTACCATGCAACATGATGGCTCTGGCAGCACATATGCCTGAAAGTGTATGTGATCCCTGGGGAACTGAGTGTGTGGGTGAATGGCAATATTCGAATTGGCCAGCAGGGGTCTTCCAGTGCCAAAACGACTCCACTTGGCTCATTCACTTCACATACCATCAGCTTGTCGAGCAGATCTAGAGGGAAACCCTGTTTGGTCACTTCTTGTCCAATGTCCATGGAGCCCAGGATGATGCAATCAAGCATGTTGAGCACCCACACAAAACAAGGTTGCAGATCCTCAGTCCGGCGCTAACAACTCCACATCCAGAGACAAGTTCAGCGCCCAAGCCATTTTCAGCTACCATGCAACATGATGGCTCTGGCAGCACATATGCCTGAAAGTGTATGTGATCCCTGGGGAACTGAGTGTGTGGGTGAATGGCAATATTCGAATTGGCCAGCAGGGGTCTTCCAGTGCCAAAACGACTCCACTTGGCTCATTCACTTCACATACCATCAGCTTGTCGAGCAGATCTAGAGGGAAACCCTGTTTGGTCACTTCTTGTCCAATGTCCATGGAGCCCAGGATGATGCAATCAAGCATGTTGAGCACCCACACAAAACAAGGATGCAGATCCTCAGTCCAGGCGCTAACAACTCCACATCCAGAGACAAGTTCAGCGCCCAAGCCATTTTCAGCTACCATGCAACATGATGGCTCTGGCAGCACATATGCCTGAAAGTGTATGTGATCCCTGGGGAACTGAGTGTGTGGGTGAATGGCAATATTCGAATTGGCCAGCAGGGGTCTTCCAGTGCCAAAACGACTCCACTTGGCTCATTCACTTCACATACCATCAGCTTGTGGAGCAGATCTAGAGGGAAACCCTGTTTGGTCACTTCTTGTCCAATGTCCATGGAGCCCAGGATGATGCAATCAAGCATGTTGAGCACCCACACAAAACAAGGATGCAGATCCTCAGTCCAGGCGCTAACAACTCCACATCCAGAGACAAGTTCAGCGCCCAAGCCATTTTCAGCTACCATGCAACATGATGGCTCTGGCAGCACATATGCCTGAAAGTGTATGTGATCCTGGGGAACTGAGTGTGTGGGTGAATGGCAATATTCGAATTGGCCAGCAGGGGTCTTCCAGTGCCAAAACCACTCCACTTGGCTCATTCACTTCACATACCATCAGCTTGTCGAGCAGATCTAGAGGGAAACCCTGTTTGGTCACTTCTTGTCCAATGTCCATGGAGCCCAGGATGATGCAATCAAGCATGTTGAGCACCCACACAAAACAAGGATGCAGATCCTCAGTCCAGGCGCTAACAACTCCACATCCAGAGACAAGTTCAGCGCCCAAGCCATTTTCAGCTACCATGCAAAATGATGGCTCTGGCAGCACATATGCCTGAAAGTGTATGTGATGCCTGGGGAACTGAGTGTGTGGGTGAATGGCAATATTCGAATTGGCCAGCAGGGGTCTTCCAGTGCCAAAACGACTCCACTTGGCTCATTCACTTCACATACCATCAGCTTGTCGAGCAGATCTAGAGGGAAACCCTGTTTGGTCACTTCTTGTCCAATGTCCATGGAGCCCAGGATGATGCAATCAAGCATGTTGAGCACCCACACAAACAAGGATGCAGATCCTCAGTCCAGGCGCTAACAACTCCACATCCAGAGACAAGTTCAGCGCCCAAGCCATTTTCAGCTACCATGCAACATGATGGCTCTGGCAGCACATATGCCTGAAAGTGTATGTGATGCCTGGGGAACTGAGTGTGTGTGGTGAATGGCAATATTCGAATTGGCCAGCAGGGGTCTTCCAGTGCCAAAACGACTCCACTTGGCTCATTCACTTCACATACCATCAGCTTGTCGAGCAGATCTAGAGGGAAACCCTGTTTGGTCACTTCTTGTCCAATGTCCATGGAGCCCAGGATGATGCAATCAAGCATGTTGAGCACCCACACAAAACAAGGATGCAGATCCTCAGTCCAGGCGCTAACAACTCCACATCCAGAGACAAGTTCAGCGCCCAAGCCATTTTCAGCTACCATGCAACATGATGGCTCTGGCAGCACATATGCCTGAAAGTGTATGTGATGCCTGGGGAACTGAGTGTGTGTGTGAATGGCAATATTCGAATTGGCCAGCAGGGGTCTTCCAGTGCCAAAACCACTCCACTTGGCTCATTCACTTCACATACCATCAGCTTGTGGAGCAGATCTAGAGGGAAACCCTGTTTGGTCACTTCTTGTCCAATGTCCATGGAGCCCAGGATGATGCAATCAAGCATGTTGAGCACCCACACAAAACAAGGATGCAGATCCTCAGTCCAGGCGCTAACAACTCCACATCCAGAGACAAGTTCAGCGCCCAAGCCATTTTCAGCTACCATGCAACATGATGGCTCTGGCAGCACATATGCCTGAAAGTGTATGTGATGCCTGGGGAACTGAGCGTGTGGGTGAATGGCAATATTCGAATTGGCCAGCAGGGGTCTTCCAGTGCCAAAACCACTCCACTTGGCTCATTCACTTCACATACCATCAGCTTGTGGAGCAGATCTAGAGGGAAACCCTGTTTGGTCACTTCTTGTCCAATGTCCATGGAGCCCAGGATGATGCAATCAAGCATGTTGAGCACCCACACAAAACAAGGATGCAGATCCTCAGTCCAGGCGCTAACAACTCCACATCCAGAGACAAGTTCAGCGCCCAAGCCATTTTCAGCTACCATGCAACATGATGGCTCTGGCAGCACATATGCCTGAAAGTGTATGTGATGCCTGGGGAACTGAGTGTGTGGGTGAATGGCAATATTCGAATTGGCCAGCAGGGGTCTTCCAGTGCCAAAACCACTCCACTTGGCTCATTCACTTCACATACCATCAGCTTGTGGAGCAGATCTAGAGGGAAACCCTGTTTGGTCACTTCTTGTCCAATGTCCATGGAGCCCAGGATGATGCAATCAAGCATGTTGAGCACCCACACAAAACAAGGATGCAGATCCTCAGTCCAGGCGCTAACAACTCCACATCCAGAGACAAGTTCAGCGCCCAAGCCATTTTCAGCTACCATGCAACATGATGGCTCTGGCAGCACATATGCCTGAAAGTGTATGTGATGCCTGGGGAACTGAGTGTGTGGGTGAATGGCAATATTCGAATTGGCCAGCAGGGGTCTTCCAGTGCCAAAACCACTCCACTTGGCTCATTCACTTCACATACCATCAGCTTGTGGAGCAGATCTAGAGGGAAACCCTGTTTGGTCACTTCTTGTCCAATGTCCATGGAGCCCAGGATGATGCAATCAAGCATGTTGAGCACCCACACAAAACAAGGATGCAGATCCTCAGTCCAGGCGCTAACAACTCCACATCCAGAGACAAGTTCAGCGCCCAAGCCATTTTCAGCTACCATGCAACATGATGGCTCTGGCAGCACATATGCCTGAAGTGTATGTGATGCCTGGGAACTGAGTGTGTGGGTGAATGGCAATATTCGAATTGGCCAGCAGGGGTCTTCCAGTGCCAAACCACTCCACTTGGCTCATTCACTTCACATACCATCAGCTTGTCGAGCAGATCTAGAGGGAAACCCTGTTTGGTCACTTCTTGTCCAATGTCCATGGAGCCCAGGATGATGCAATCAAGCATGTTGAGCACCCACACAAAACAAGGATGCAGATCCTCAGTCCAGGCGCTAACAACTCCACATCCAGAGACAAGTTCAGCGCCCAAGCCATTTTCAGCTACCATGCAACATGATGGCTCTGGCAGCACATATGCCTGAAAGTGTATGTGATGCCTGGGGAACTGAGTGTGTTGGGTGAATGGCAATATTCGAATTGGCCAGCAGGGGTCTTCCAGTGCCAAAACCACTCCACTTGGCTCATTCACTTCACATACCATCAGCTTGTGGAGCAGATCTAGAGGGAAACCCTGTTTGGTCACTTCTTGTCCAATGTCCATGGAGCCCAGGATGATGCAATCAAGCATGTTGAGCACCCACACAAAACAAGGATGCAGATCCTCAGTCCAGGCGCTAACAACTCCACATCCAGAGACAAGTTCAGCGCCCAAGCCATTTTCAGCTACCATGCAACATGATGGCTCTGGCAGCACATATGCCTGAAAGTGTATGTGATGCCTGGGGAACTGAGTGTGTGGGTGAATGGCAATATTCGAATTGGCCAGCAGGGGTCTTCCAGTGAAAAAAACCACTCCACTTGGCTCATTCACTTCACATACCATCAGCTTGTCGAGCAGATCTAGAGGGAAACCCTGTTTGGTCACTTCTTGTCCAATGTCCATGGAGCCCAGGATGATGCAATCAAGCATGTTGAGCACCCACACAAAACAAGGATGCAGATCCTCAGTCCAGGCGCTAACAACTCCACATCCAGAGACAAGTTCAGCGCCCAAGCCATTTTCAGCTACCATGCAACATGATGGCTCTGGCAGCACATATGCCTGAAAGTGTATGTGATGCCTGGGGAACTGAGTGTGTTGGTGAATGGCAATATTCGAATTGGCCAGCAGGGGTCTTCCAGTGCCAAAACCACTCCACTTGGCTCATTCACTTCACATACCATCAGCTTGTGGAGCAGATCTAGAGGGAAACCCTGTTTGGTCACTTCTTGTCCAATGTCCATGGAGCCCAGGATGATGCCATCAAGCATGTTGAGCACCCACACAAAACAAGGATGCAGATCCTCAGTCCAGGCGCTAACAACTCCACATCCAGAGACAAGTTCAGCGCCCAAGCCATTTTCAGCTACCATGCAACATGATGGCTCTGGCAGCACATATGCCTGAAAGTGTATGTGATGCCTGGGGAACTGAGTGTGTGGGTGAATGGCAATATTCGAATTGGCCAGCAGGGGTCTTCCAGTGCCAAAACCGACTCCACTTGGCTCATTCACTTCACATACCATCAGCTTGTGGAGCAGATCTAGAGGGAAACCCTGTTTGGTCACTTCTTGTCCAATGTCCATGGAGCCCAGGATGATGCAATCAAGCATGTTGAGCACCCACACAAAACAAGGATGCAGATCCTCAGTCCAGGCGCTAACAACTCCACATCCAGAGACAAGTTCAGCGCCCAAGCCATTTTCAGCTACCATGCAACATGATGGCTCTGGCAGCACATATGCCTGAAAGTGTATGTGATGCCTGGGGAAACTGAGTGTGTGGGTGAATGGCAATATTCGAATTGGCCAGCAGGGGTCTTCCAGTGCCAAAACCACTCCACTTGGCTCATTCACTTCACATACCATCAGCTTGTGGAGCAGATCTAGAGGGAAACCCTGTTTGGTCACTTCTTGCTCCAATGTCCATGGAGCCCAGGATGATGCAATCAAGCATGTTGAGCACCCACACAAAACAAGGATGCAGATCCTCAGTCCAGGCGCTAACAACTCACATCCAGAGACAAGTCAGCGCCCAACCCATTTTCAGCTACCATGCAACATGATGGCTCTGGCAGCACATATGCCTGAAAGTGTATGTGATCCTGGGGAACTGAGTGTGTGGGTGAATGGCAATATTCGAATTGGCCAGCAGGGGTCTTCCAGTGCCAAAACCACTCCACTTGGCTCATTCACTTCACATACCATCAGCTTGTGGAGCAGATCTAGAGGGAACCCCTGTTTGGTCACTTCTTGTCCAATGTCCATGGAGCCCAGGATGATGCAATCAAGCATGTTGAGCACCCACACAAAACAAGGATGCAGATCCTCAGTCCAGGCGCTAACACTCCACATCCAGAGACAAGTTCAGCGCCCAAGCCATTTTCAGCTACCATGCAACATGATGGCTCTGGCAGCACATATGCCTGAAAGTGTATGTGATGCCTGGGGAACTGAGTGTGTTGGTGAATGGCAATATTCGAATTGGCCAGCAGGGTCTTCCAGTGCAAAACCACTCCACTTGGCTCATTCACTTCACATACCATCAGCTTGTGGAGCAGATCTAGAGGGAAACCCTGTTTGGTCACTTCTTGTCCAATGTCCATGGAGCCCAGGATGATGCAATCAAGCATGTTGAGCCCCACACAAAACAAGGATGCAGATCCTCAGTCCAGGCGCTAACAACTCCACATCCAGAGACAAGTTCAGCGCCCAAGCCATTTTCAGCTACCATGCAACATGATGGCTCTGGCAGCACATCTGCCTGAAAGTGTATGTGATCCTGGGGAACTGAGTGTGTGGGTGAATGGCAATATTCGAATTCGGCCAGCAGGGGTCTTCCAGTGCCAAAACCACTCCACTTGGCTCATTCACATCACATAACATCAGCTTGTCGAGCAGATCTAGAGGGAAACCCTGTTTGGTCACTTCTTGTCCAATGTCCATGGAGCCAGGATGATGCAATCAAGCATGTTGAGCACCAACACAAAACAAGGATGCAGATCCTCAGTCCAGGCGCTAACAACTCACATCCAGAGACAAGTTCAGCGCCCAGGCATTTTCAGCTACCATGCAACATGATGGCTCTGGCAGCACATATGCCTGAAAGTGTATGTGATGCCTGGGGAACTGCGTGTGTGGGTGAATGGCAATATTCGAATTGGCAGAAGGGTCTTCCAGTGCCAAAACCACTCCACTTGGCTCATTCACTTCACATACCATCAGCTTGTGGAGCAGATCTAGAGGGAAACCCGGTTGGTCACTTCTTGTCCAATGTCCATGGAGCCCAGGATGATGCAATCAAGCGTTGAGCACCCACACAAAAACAAGGATTGCAGATCCTCAGTCCGGCGCTAACAACTCCACATCCAGAGATAGTATCAGCGCCCAAGCCATTTTTCACTACCATGCAACAGATGGCTCTGGGCAGCACATATGCCTGAAAGTGTATGTGATGCCTGGGGCAACTGAGTGGTGATGGTGTGAATGGCAACATATCGAATTGGCCAGCAGGGGTTTCCAGTGCCAAAACCACTCCACTTGGCCTCATTCACTTCACATACCATCAGCTTGTGGAGGCTGAATCTAGAGGGACTACCCTGAAACACCTGTTTGGTCTATACTTCTTGTCCCAATGTCCATGAGAGCCCGGCATGATGCATTCACAGCATGTT
>NW_024465380.1:0-9587 GCF_017591425.1 Ochotona curzoniae
TGGGGAACTGAGTGTGTGGGTGAATGGCAATATTCGAATTGGCCAGCAGGGGTCTTCCAGTGCCAAAACGACTCCACTTGGCTCATTCACTTCACATACCATCAGCTTGTCGAGCAGATCTAGAGGGAAACCCTGTTTGGTCACTTCTTGTCCAATGTCCATGGAGCCCAGGATGATGCAATCAAGCATGTTGAGCACCCACACAAAACAAGGATGCAGATCCTCAGTCCAGGCGCTAACAACTCCACATCCAGAGACAAGTTCAGCGCCCAAGCCATTTTCAGCTACCATGCAACATGATGGCTCTGGCAGCACATATGCCTGAAAGTGTATGTGATCCCTGGGGAACTGAGTGTGTGGGTGAATGGCAATATTCGAATTGGCCAGCAGAGGTCTTCCAGTGCCAAAACGACTCCACTTGGCTCATTCACTTCACATACCATCAGCTTGTCGAGCAGATCTAGAGGGAAACCCTGTTTGGTCACTTCTTGTCCAATGTCCATGGAGCCCAGGATGATGCAATCAAGCATGTTGAGCACCCACACAAAACAAGGATGCAGATCCTCAGTCCAGGCGCTAACAACTCCACATCCAGAGACAAGTTCAGCGCCCAAGCCATTTTCAGCTACCATGCAACATGATGGCTCTGGCAGCACATATGCCTGAAAGTGTATGTGATCCCTGGGGAACTGAGTGTGTGGGTGAATGGCAATATTCGAATTGGCCAGCAGAGGTCTTCCAGTGCCAAAACGACTCCACTTGGCTCATTCACTTCACATACCATCAGCTTGTCGAGCAGATCTAGAGGGAAACCCTGTTTGGTCACTTCTTGTCCAATGTCCATGGAGCCCAGGATGATGCAATCAAGCATGTTGAGCACCCACACAAAACAAGGATGCAGATCCTCAGTCCAGGCGCTAACAACTCCACATCTAGAAACAAGTTCAGCGCCCAAGCCATTTTCAGCTACCATGCAACATGATGGCTCTGGCAGCACATATGCCTGAAAGTGTATGTGATCCCTGGGGAACTGAGTGTGTGGGTGAATGGCAATATTCGAATTGGCCAGCAGGGTCTTCCAGTGCCAAAACGACTCCACTTGGCTCATTCACTTCACATACCATCAGCTTGTCGAGCAGATCTAGAGGGAAACCCTGTTTGGTCACTTCTTGTCCAATGTCCATGGAGCCCAGGATGATGCAATCAAGCATGTTGAGCACCCACACAAAACAAGGATGCAGATCCTCAGTCCAGGCGCTAACAACTCCACATCCAGAGACAAGTTCAGCGCCCAAGCCATTTTCAGCTACCATGCAACATGATGGCTCTGGCAGCACATATGCCTGAAAGTGTATGTGATCCCTGGGGAACTGAGTGTGTGGGTGAATGGCAATATTCGAATTGGCCAGCACAGGTCTTCCAGTGCCAAAACGACTCCACTTGGCTCATTCACTTCACATACCATCAGCTTGTCGAGCAGATCTAGAGGGAAACCCTGTTTGGTCACTTCTTGTCCAATGTCCATGGAGCCCAGGATGATGCAATCAAGCATGTTGAGCACCCACACAAAACAAGGATGCAGATCCTCAGTCCAGGCGCTAACAACTCCACATCCAGAGACAAGTTCAGCGCCCAAGCCATTTTCAGCTACCATGCAACATGATGGCTCTGGCAGCACATATGCCTGAAAGTGTATGTGATCCCTGGGGAACTGAGTGTGTGGGTGAATGGCAATATTCGAATTGGCCAGCAGAGGTCTTCCAGTGCCAAAACGACTCCACTTGGCTCATTCACTTCACATACCATCAGCTTGTCGAGCAGATCTAGAGGGAAACCCTGTTTGGTCACTTCTTGTCCAATGTCCATGGAGCCCAGGATGATGCAATCAAGCATGTTGAGCACCCACACAAAACAAGGATGCAGATCCTCAGTCCAGGCGCTAACAACTCCACATCCAGAGACAAGTTCAGCGCCCAAGCCATTTTCAGCTACCATGCAACATGATGGCTCTGGCAGCACATATGCCTGAAAGTGTATGTGATCCCTGGGGAACTGAGTGTGTGGGTGAATGGCAATATTCGAATTGGCCAGCAGGGGTCTTCCAGTGCCAAAACGACTCCACTTGGCTCATTCACTTCACATACCATCAGCTTGTCGAGCAGATCTAGAGGGAAACCCTGTTTGGTCACTTCTTGTCCAATGTCCATGGAGCCCAGGATGATGCAATCAAGCATGTTGAGCACCCACACAAAACAAGGATGCAGATCCTCAGTCCAGGCGCTAACAACTCCACATCCAGAGACAAGTTCAGCGCCCAAGCCATTTTCAGCTACCATGCAACATGATGGCTCTGGCAGCACATATGCCTGAAAGTGTATGTGATCCCTGGGGAACTGAGTGTGTTGGTGAATGGCAATATTCGAATTGGCCAGCACGAGTCTTCCAGTGCCAAAACGACTCCACTTGGCTCATTCACTTCACATACCATCAGCTTGTCGAGCAGATCTAGAGGGAAACCCTGTTTGGTCACTTCTTGTCCAATGTCCATGGAGCCCAGGATGATGCAATCAAGCATGTTGAGCACCCACACAAAACAAGGATGCAGATCCTCAGTCCAGGCGCTAACAACTCCACATCCAGAGACAAGTTCAGCGCCCAAGCCATTTTCAGCTACCATGCAACATGATGGCTCTGGCAGCACATATGCCTGAAAGTGTATGTGATCCCTGGGGAACTGAGTGTGTGGGTGAATGGCAATATTCGAATTGGCCAGCAGAGGTCTTCCAGTGCCAAAACGACTCCACTTGGCTCATTCACTTCACATACCATCAGCTTGTCGAGCAGATCTAGAGGGAAACCCTGTTTGGTCACTTCTTGTCCAATGTCCATGGAGCCCAGGATGATGCAATCAAGCATGTTGAGCACCCACACAAAACAAGGATGCAGATCCTCAGTCCAGGCGCTAACAACTCCACATCCAGAGACAAGTTCAGCGCCCAAGCCATTTTCAGCTACCATGCAACATGATGGCTCTGGCAGCACATATGCCTGAAAGTGTATGTGATCCCTGGGGAACTGAGTGTGTGGGTGAATGGCAATATTCGAATTGGCCAGCAGGGGTCTTCCAGTGCCAAAACGACTCCACTTGGCTCATTCACTTCACATACCATCAGCTTGTCGAGCAGATCTAGAGGGAAACCCTGTTTGGTCACTTCTTGTCCAATGTCCATGGAGCCCAGGATGATGCAATCAAGCATGTTGAGCACCCACACAAAACAAGGATGCAGATCCTCAGTCCAGGCGCTAACAACTCCACATCCAGAGACAAGTTCAGCGCCCAAGCCATTTTCAGCTACCATGCAACATGATGGCTCTGGCAGCACATATGCCTGAAAGTGTATGTGATCCCTGGGGAACTGAGTGTGTGGGTGAATGGCAATATTCGAATTGGCCAGCAGAGGTCTTCCAGTGCCAAAACGACTCCACTTGGCTCATTCACTTCACATACCATCAGCTTGTCGAGCAGATCTAGAGGGAAACCCTGTTTGGTCACTTCTTGTCCAATGTCCATGGAGCCCAGGATGATGCAATCAAGCATGTTGAGCACCCACACAAAACAAGGATGCAGATCCTCAGTCCAGGCGCTAACAACTCCACATCCAGAGACAAGTTCAGCGCCCAAGCCATTTTCAGCTACCATGCAACATGATGGCTCTGGCAGCACATATGCCTGAAAGTGTATGTGATCCCTGGGGAACTGAGTGTGTGGGTGAATGGCAATATTCGAATTGGCCAGCAGAGGTCTTCCAGTGCCAAAACGACTCCACTTGGCTCATTCACTTCACATACCATCAGCTTGTGGAGCAGATCTAGAGGGAAACCCTGTTTGGTCACTTCTTGTCCAATGTCCATGGAGCCCAGGATGATGCAATCAAGCATGTTGAGCACCCACACAAAACAAGGATGCAGATCCTCAGTCCAGGCGCTAACAACTCCACATCCAGAGACAAGTTCAGCGCCCAAGCCATTTTCAGCTACCATGCAACATGATGGCTCTGGCAGCACATATGCCTGAAAGTGTATGTGATCCCTGGGGAACTGAGTGTGTGGGTGAATGGCAATATTCGAATTGGCCAGCAGAGGTCTTCCAGTGCCAAAACGACTCCACTTGGCTCATTCACTTCACATACCATCAGCTTGTGGAGCAGATCTAGAGGGAAACCCTGTTTGGTCACTTCTTGTCCAATGTCCATGGAGCCCAGGATGATGCAATCAAGCATGTTGAGCACCCACACAAAACAAGGATGCAGATCCTCAGTCCAGGCGCTAACAACTCCACATCCAGAGACAAGTTCAGCGCCCAAGCCATTTTCAGCTACCATGCAACATGATGGCTCTGGCAGCACATATGCCTGAAAGTGTATGTGATCCCTGGGGAACTGAGTGTGTGGGTGAATGGCAATATTCGAATTGGCCAGCAGAGGTCTTCCAGTGCCAAAACGACTCCACTTGGCTCATTCACTTCACATACCATCAGCTTGTCGAGCAGATCTAGAGGGAAACCCTGTTTGGTCACTTCTTGTCCAATGTCCATGGAGCCCAGGATGATGCAATCAAGCATGTTGAGCACCCACACAAAACAAGGATGCAGATCCTCAGTCCAGGCGCTAACAACTCCACATCCAGAGACAAGTTCAGCGCCCAAGCCATTTTCAGCTACCATGCAACATGATGGCTCTGGCAGCACATATGCCTGAAAGTGTATGTGATCCCTGGGGAACTGAGTGTGTGGGTGAATGGCAATATTCGAATTGCCCAGCAGGGTTTCTTCCAGTGCCAAAACGACTCCACTTGGCTCATTCACTTCACATACCATCAGCTTGTCGAGCAGATCTAGAGGGAAACCCTGTTTGGTCACTTCTTGTCCAATGTCCATGGAGCCCAGGATGATGCAATCAAGCATGTTGAGCACCCACACAAAACAAGGATGCAGATCCTCAGTCCAGGCGCTAACAACTCCACATCCAGAGACAAGTTCAGCGCCCAAGCCATTTTCAGCTACCATGCAACATGATGGCTCTGGCAGCACATATGCCTGAAAGTGTATGTGATCCCTGGGGAACTGAGTGTGTGGGTGAATGGCAATATTCGAATTGGCCAGCAGAGGTCTTCCAGTGCCAAAACGACTCCACTTGGCTCATTCACTTCACATACCATCAGCTTGTCGAGCAGATCTAGAGGGAAACCCTGTTTGGTCACTTCTTGTCCAATGTCCATGGAGCCCAGGATGATGCAATCAAGCATGTTGAGCACCCACACAAAACAAGGATGCAGATCCTCAGTCCAGGCGCTAACAACTCCACATCCAGAGACAAGTTCAGCGCCCAAGCCATTTTCAGCTACCATGCAACATGATGGCTCTGGCAGCACATATGCCTGAAAGTGTATGTGATGCCTGGGGAACTGAGTGTGTTGGTGAATGGCAACTTTCGAATTGGCCAGCAGGGTCTTCCAGTGCCAAAACGACTCCACTTGGCTCATTCACTTCACATACCATCAGCTTGTGGAGCAGATCTAGAGGGAAACCCTGTTTGGTCACTTCTTGTCCAATGTCCATGGAGCCCAGGATGATGCAATCAAGCATGTTGAGCACCCACACAAAACAAGGATGCAGATCCTCAGTCCAGGCGCTAACAACTCCACATCCAGAGACAAGTTCAGCGCCCAAGCCATTTTCAGCTACCATGCAACATGATGGCTCTGGCAGCACATATGCCTGAAAGTGTATGTGATCCTGGGGAACTGAGTGTGTGGGTGAATGGCAATATTCGAATTGGCCAGCACAGGTCTTCCAGTGCCAAAACGACTCCACTTGGCTCATTCACTTCACATACCATCAGCTTGTCGAGCAGATCTAGAGGGAAACCCTGTTTGGTCACTTCTTGTCCAATGTCCATGGAGCCCAGGATGATGCAATCAAGCATGTTGAGCACCCACACAAAACAAGGATGCAGATCCTCAGTCCAGGCGCTAACAACTCCACATCCAGAGACAAGTTCAGCGCCCAAGCCATTTTCAGCTACCATGCAACATGATGGCTCTGGCAGCACATATGCCTGAAAGTGTATGTGATCCCTGGGGAACTGAGTGTGTGGGTGAATGGCAATATTCGAATTGGCCAGCAGAGGTCTTCCAGTGCCAAAACGACTCCACTTGGCTCATTCACTTCACATACCATCAGCTTGTCGAGCAGATCTAGAGGGAAACCCTGTTTGGTCACTTCTTGTCCAATGTCCATGGAGCCCAGGATGATGCAATCAAGCATGTTGAGCACCCACACAAAACAAGGATGCAGATCCTCAGTCCAGGCGCTAACAACTCCACATCCAGAGACAAGTTCAGCGCCCAAGCCATTTTCAGCTACCATGCAACATGATGGCTCTGGCAGCACATATGCCTGAAAGTGTATGTGATCCCTGGGGAACTGAGTGTGTGGGTGAATGGCAATATTCGAATTGGCCAGCACAGGTCTTCCAGTGCCAAAACGACTCCACTTGGCTCATTCACTTCACATACCATCAGCTTGTCGAGCAGATCTAGAGGGAAACCCTGTTTGGTCACTTCTTGTCCAATGTCCATGGAGCCCAGGATGATGCAATCAAGCATGTTGAGCACCCACACAAAACAAGGATGCAGATCCTCAGTCCAGGCGCTAACAACTCCACATCCAGAGACAAGTTCAGCGCCCAAGCCATTTTCAGCTACCATGCAACATGATGGCTCTGGCAGCACATATGCCTGAAAGTGTATGTGATGCCTGGGGAACTGAGTGTGTGGGTGAATGGCAATATTCGAATTGGCCAGCAGAGGTCTTCCAGTGCCAAAACGACTCCACTTGGCTCATTCACTTCACATACCATCAGCTTGTCGAGCAGATCTAGAGGGAAACCCTGTTTGGTCACTTCTTGTCCAATGTCCATGGAGCCCAGGATGATGCAATCAAGCATGTTGAGCACCCACACAAAACAAGGATGCAGATCCTCAGTCCAGGCGCTAACAACTCCACATCCAGAGACAAGTTCAGCGCCCAAGCCATTTTCAGCTACCATGCAACATGATGGCTCTGGCAGCACATATGCCTGAAAGTGTATGTGATCCCTGGGGAACTGAGTGTGTTGGTGAATGGCAATATTCGAATTGGCCAGCAGGGGTCTTCCAGTGCCAAAACGACTCCACTTGGCTCATTCACTTCACATACCATCAGCTTGTCGAGCAGATCTAGAGGGAAACCCTGTTTGGTCACTTCTTGTCCAATGTCCATGGAGCCCAGGATGATGCAATCAAGCATGTTGAGCACCCACACAAAACAAGGATGCAGATCCTCAGTCCAGGCGCTAACAACTCCACATCCAGAGACAAGTTCAGCGCCCAAGCCATTTTCAGCTACCATGCAACATGATGGCTCTGGCAGCACATATGCCTGAAAGTGTATGTGATCCCTGGGGAACTGAGTGTGTGGGTGAATGGCAATATTCGAATTGGCCAGCAGAGGTCTTCCAGTGCCAAAACGACTCCACTTGGCTCATTCACTTCACATACCATCAGCTTGTCGAGCAGATCTAGAGGGAAACCCTGTTTGGTCACTTCTTGTCCAATGTCCATGGAGCCCAGGATGATGCAATCAAGCATGTTGAGCACCCACACAAAACAAGGATGCAGATCCTCAGTCCAGGCGCTAACAACTCCACATCCAGAGACAAGTTCAGCGCCCAAGCCATTTTCAGCTACCATGCAACATGATGGCTCTGGCAGCACATATGCCTGAAAGTGTATGTGATCCCTGGGGAACTGAGTGTGTGGGTGAATGGCAATATTCGAATTGGCCAGCAGGGGTCTTCCAGTGCCAAAACGACTCCACTTGGCTCATTCACTTCACATACCATCAGCTTGTCGAGCAGATCTAGAGGGAAACCCTGTTTGGTCACTTCTTGTCCAATGTCCATGGAGCCCAGGATGATGCAATCAAGCATGTTGAGCACCCACACAAAACAAGGATGCAGATCCTCAGTCCAGGCGCTAACAACTCCACATCCAGAGACAAGTTCAGCGCCCAAGCCATTTTCAGCTACCATGCAACATGATGGCTCTGGCAGCACATATGCCTGAAAGTGTATGTGATCCCTGGGGAACTGAGTGTGTGGGTGAATGGCAATATTCGAATTGGCCAGCACAGGTCTTCCAGTGCCAAAACGACTCCACTTGGCTCATTCACTTCACATACCATCAGCTTGTCGAGCAGATCTAGAGGGAAACCCTGTTTGGTCACTTCTTGTCCAATGTCCATGGAGCCCAGGATGATGCAATCAAGCATGTTGAGCACCCACACAAAACAAGGATGCAGATCCTCAGTCCAGGCGCTAACAACTCCACATCCAGAGACAAGTTCAGCGCCCAAGCCATTTTCAGCTACCATGCAACATGATGGCTCTGGCAGCACATATGCCTGAAAGTGTATGTGATCCCTGGGGAACTGAGTGTGTGGGTGAATGGCAATATTCGAATTGGCCAGCAGAGGTCTTCCAGTGCCAAAACGACTCCACTTGGCTCATTCACTTCACATACCATCAGCTTGTCGAGCAGATCTAGAGGGAAACCCTGTTTGGTCACTTCTTGTCCAATGTCCATGGAGCCCAGGATGATGCAATCAAGCATGTTGAGCACCCACACAAAACAAGGATGCAGATCCTCAGTCCAGGCGCTAACAACTCCACATCCAGAGACAAGTTCAGCGCCCAAGCCATTTTCAGCTACCATGCAACATGATGGCTCTGGCAGCACATATGCCTGAAAGTGTATGTGATCCCTGGGGAACTGAGTGTGTGGGTGAATGGCAATATTCGAATTGGCCAGCACAGGTCTTCCAGTGCCAAAACGACTCCACTTGGCTCATTCACTTCACATACCATCAGCTTGTCGAGCAGATCTAGAGGGAAACCCTGTTTGGTCACTTCTTGTCCAATGTCCATGGAGCCCAGGATGATGCAATCAAGCATGTTGAGCACCCACACAAAACAAGGATGCAGATCCTCAGTCCAGGCGCTAACAACTCCACATCCAGAGACAAGTTCAGCGCCCAAGCCATTTTCAGCTACCATGCAACATGATGGCTCTGGCAGCACATATGCCTGAAAGTGTATGTGATCCCTGGGGAACTGAGTGTGTGGGTGAATGGCAATATTCGAATTGGCCAGCAGGGGTCTTCCAGTGCCAAAACGACTCCACTTGGCTCATTCACTTCACATACCATCAGCTTGTCGAGCAGATCTAGAGGGAAACCCTGTTTGGTCACTTCTTGTCCAATGTCCATGGAGCCCAGGATGATGCAATCAAGCATGTTGAGCACCCACACAAAACAAGGATGCAGATCCTCAGTCCAGGCGCTAACAACTCCACATCCAGAGACAAGTTCAGCGCCCAAGCCATTTTCAGCTACCATGCAACATGATGGCTCTGGCAGCACATATGCCTGAAAGTGTATGTGATCCCTGGGGAACTGAGTGTGTGGGTGAATGGCAATATTCGAATTG
>NW_024465381.1:0-831 GCF_017591425.1 Ochotona curzoniae
GCCAGCAGATGCAATTCGAATACAGTAACGACTCCACTTGGCTCATTCAATTCACAAACCCTCAGGTTGCCGAGCAGATCTAGGGAAACCCTGTTTGGTCACTTCTTGTCCAATGTCCATGGAGCCCAGGATGATGCAATCAAGCATGTTGAGCACCCACACAAAACAAGGATGCAGATCCTCAGTCCAGGCGCTAACAACTCCACATCCAGAGACAAGTTCAGCGCCCAAGCCATTTTCAGCTACCATGCAACATGATGGCTCTGGCAGCACATATGCCTGAAAGTGTATGTGATGCCTGGGGAACTGAGTGTGTGGGTGAATGGCAATATTCGAATTGGCCAGCAGGGTCTTCCAGTGCCAAAACGACTCCACTTGGCTCATTCACTTCACATACCATCAGCTTGTCGAGCAGATCTAGAGGAAACCCTGTTTGGTCACTTCTTGTCCAATGTCCATGGAGCCCAGGATGATGCAATCAAGCATGTTGAGCACCCACACAAAACAAGGATGCAGATCCTCAGTCCAGGCGCTAACAACTCCACATCCAGAGACAAGTTCAGCGCCCAAGCCATTTTCAGCTACCATGCAACATGATGGCTCTGGCAGCACATATGCCTGAAAGTGTATGTGATCCCTGGGAACTGAGTGTGTGGGTGAATGGCAATATTCGAATTGGCCAGCAGGGGTCTTCCAGTGCCAAAACGACTCCACTTGGCTCATTCACTTCACATACCATCAGCTTGTCGAGCAGATCTAGAGGGAAACCCTGTTTGGTCACTTCTTGTCCAATGTCCATGGAGCCCAGGATGATGCAATCAAGCATGTTGA
>NW_024465382.1:0-864 GCF_017591425.1 Ochotona curzoniae
ATTCGAATATTGCCATTCACCCACACACTCAGTTCCCCAGGGATCACATACACTTTCAGGCATATGTGCTGCCAGAGCCATCATGTTGCATGGTAGCTGAAAATGGCTTGGGCGCTGAACTTGTCTCTGGATGTGGAGTTGTTAGCGCCTGGACTGAGGATCTGCATCCTTGTTTTGTGTGGGTGCTCAACATGCTTGATTGCATCATCCTGGGCTCCATGGACATTGGACAAGAAGTGACCAAACAGGGTTTCCCTCTAGATCTGCTCGACAAGCTGATGGTATGTGAAGTGAATGAGCCAAGTGGAGTCGTTTTGGCACTGGAAGACCCCTGCTGGCCAATTCGAATATTGCCATTCACCCACACACTCAGTTCCCCAGGCATCACATACACTTTCAGGCATATGTGCTGCCAGAGCCATCAGTTGCATGGTAGCTGAAAATGGCTTGGGCGCTGAACTTGTCTCTGGATGTGGAGTTGTTAGCGCCTGGACTGAGGATCTGCATCCTTGTTTTGTGTGGGTGCTCAACATGCTTGATTGCATCATCCTGGGCTCCATGGACATTGGACAAGAAGTGACCAAACAGGGTTTCCCTCTAGATCTGCTCGACAAGCTGATGGTATGTGAAGTGAATGAGCCAAGTGGAGTCGTTTTGGCACTGGAAGACCCCTGCTGGCCAATTCGAATATTGCCATTCACCCACACACTCAGTTCCCCAGGCATCACATACACTTTCAGGCATATGTGCTGCCAGAGCCATCATGTTGCATGGTAGCTGAAAATGGCTTGGGCGCTGAACTTGTCTCTGGATGTGGAGTTGTTAGCGCCTGGACTGAGGATCTGCATCCTTGTTTTGTGTGGG
>NW_024465383.1:0-26623 GCF_017591425.1 Ochotona curzoniae
TAACATGACCCACACTTAGTCATCGTTCTTGCACATGGCAGTGTGCTCTAAGGTTTAGCCTGGTTTGCCCCAAAGCACCAGAAGCAGGCAACACACCTACCAACTGATGGTGCTAATTTTCCTGGCTTTACAAACTCCCAGGACTGAATCACATGCTCACACACAGGGTCCTTGGACCACCAGGGGAGATTTCCACGTTCCCAGAAGAGGCACACCCCTAGACACAGATCTCACGTGTGCCAGGTGATGTGAGACCCTTATCCAGCATAAGCCACTTCCTTTGTTCAGGCCTATGTATGACCTGCTGAATGTTGCAGCCCGGCACACCCATCCTACACCTTATACTTGGGAGTGCTTGTGGGGGCTGCAACCTGGACCAGCTCGGCCTGTTCCACACCCAAGTGTCCCCACCCCATGGGTGTCAGAGGTAACATGGTCATGCCTAGCTCTGCCCATCACTACCCTGATCTTAAGCAAACCAGCAGAGATGGCGGTTCCACAGGGGCAGGCCCACATATCCCTCACAGAATCTGTCCCCTGATCTGATTCTCTCGAGTGCTGGTTACTGTCATCACCCAGCCTAACATTACCTATCCCCATTCTGACTCTCACTGGTGGGCACTGTGATCTAGCACAGCCAGGTAAAACCCAGCCCTAGCTTTAGTGTGCACCAGTGGGAGGTGGTCATCCATGGTCGATGCTAACTAGCCCTGCTCAGCTCTCCCATGTGGGTAGGTACATTGGTCTGACCCTTAAAGGTCTTCCAGTTCCCCTCTCCAAAGCACTCAGCATCAGCCCCACTGCTTACCTGCAAGTGCAGTGGCATTGTTGATGCAAGTCCCTCAGTAGTTATCCCTCACCTGTAACATACTCCATACATGTGTGGTCCTCCCTCCCACACATCCCTTCACCCCATTACTTGAGCAATCTGCCTTCCATCCTTTGCTATGGTATCAGATGTTCTGTGCAGGACCCACTGGACTGCCATATGCTCCATGTGCATCTGAGTATGCTGTCCACTGCTCTGTCTAAGCCACTGAGGAGGCTCAGAGCTGCAAAAATAGCAGCCTTGTTGATGCAAGTCCCTCAGAGGTCATTCCTCACCTGGGCATAAACCCACAGGCCCTCTGCACGCCTACACACCCAGGACCCCATAAGCACACCACTGGGAGTCCCAGGGGCTTCTCCCACACCATTGGTGCCCTGGACTGCCCAATCTGAGCTGCCTCTGCTCTTTCTGGGGTCATGGGATGACTCCCTCCATGCACAAGGAACTAAATAATCCACGTTAACCCGAGCCCTCTTGCGGCTCACAGACTAGGAGCCATTTTTTGTTTGCTTATTTGTTTGTTTTTGTTGTTTTTCAGGACTTTTGATTTTTATTGTAAAGGCAGAGCAGGTTCACAGCAAAGAGCAACAGAGAGAAACATCCTCCCTCCACAGTTCACTCCCCAAATGAGCACAATAGTCTGAGCTGAGCCGATCAAAGCCACAAAGCAGGAGCTTTTTCCAGGTCTCCCACGTGGACACAGGGTCCTGAGTGTTCGGGCCATTTTCCACTGCTTTGCCAGGCGACAAGCAGGGAGCTGAATATGAAATGGAACATCAGGGACAAGAACCAGTACCCATATGGAACACTGGTGCTTAGAAGTGAGGATTTAGCCATTGAGCCATCGTGTTGTGCCCTGTGAAAAGAGCCTTTAAAAAAGACTTAGAAAAAAAAAAAACAAAACAAAAAAGAAAGACTTAGGTCTTGGTCACATCTCAAGGGAGGGTGAGGAGCTGCATCTGCTTGGGTGTGGGATGCAAACCTTAATTTAGAATGAGCAGGCTTGTTTATTCCTGCAATCAGAAAAGGTGTAAAGCCAGCACCTGAAGCCATGGAGGGGCAAGGACGGCAGGTGGGAGAGCTGGGACCACGTCACAGAGGACATTTGAGGCTGGAGACGGCCATAGGGTGGTGAGGGCCAAGAGAACTGGTCTCTCATTAATGAACTAACGGTCACGGCTGACTCAGATGTCCTCCCTTTGCCTAAGGTGTCTTCTCTTCTAGGATCCCATCAAAGATACAAGGTGACATTGAGTCCTCTGACTCCTCGGGGTGGTGACAGTTTCTATGTCTATGCGTATTGGAAAGGCAGACTTGCAGAAGAATGGAGGGAAGGGACACAGATCTTCTATGAACAGGTTTGCTCCCCTTATACCCACTACAGCCAGGACTGGACAAAGCTAGAGCCAGGAGTGCAGAACTCCATCTGGATAGAAACTTGGGATGGCAGGGCCCAAAATACTTGGACTATCCTCCACTGTTTGCCCCAAGTGTGTGAGCAGCAGGCTACTGCATCACGCGATGGAGCAGCCAGAAGTTGAAGTGGTGCCCATATGGGATTCTGGAGCTGTAGGCGGCATCTTAACTTGTTGTGACACATGATTGACTACAACGAGACAGACACACAGAGAGAACTCCCAACTGCTGCTTCACAACCCAGTCGACAGCAAGAGCCATTGGCAGGTCCCACTCGGGTCTCCTCCGTGTGCCCTTCGCACATTTCCCCAGACACCATGAGGAAGGACTTTGGTGGCACCAGGAGGCACAGATGAGAGTAATGCTGTGCCTGGTATTCTCCAGGCTCTGCTACACACTGCCCCCCGGAGTGAGCTCCCTGCCACTGCAGGTCTGAGTGCTAAAGGGAGGCACAGCTGGGCACAGGGCTTAAGCTGCTAGTCAGGACACCACAACCCCTGTCAGAGGGCCTGGATTGCACTGGGGCACCTGTGCATCCCACATGGGAGTGCTGGTTCCAATCCCCGCTGCTCACTGCCAAGCCAGCTTCCTCTTGATGCACCTGGGAGGCAGCAAATGATGACCTAAATGCTGAGCTCCTGCACTGCAGCTGGGAGAGCTGGCTGGAGCTCCTGACTCCTGGCTTCCACCTGGCCCAGCCCTGGTTGCTGGGGTGTTCAATGCTTCAACTTGAAAAGATTGAGAGGTAGATTGACAGAAACAGAAGTACAGGGGAGAGCGGGAGGGGGGAGAGAGAGAGAGAGATCTTTCATGTGCTGATTCACTCCCCCAAATGACCACAACACTTGAGATCAGTTGAGCTGATCTGAAGCCAGGAGCCTCTTCGGGTCTCCCACGTGGATGCAGAGGCCCAGGTACTGGGGCCAACTTCCACTCCTTTCCCCCAGGCCAGCAGCCAAGAGCTGGATTGAAGTGGAGTAGCTGGGACTTGAACCAGTGTCCATGTGGTATGCTGGCACTGCAGGCAGCAGCTGTTACCCACTACTCCACGGCACCAGTCCCAGGCACCTGAATTACAGCAGGTGGGGGCCAGGGAGCTGAGGGCTGCCTCTCAGGAGCTCTGTGGGGACACACAGCAGGAGAGGGGAGGTGACTCAGAGCTCAGCTGGGACACAGGGTGGCTGTTTGGGGTGAGGGCACAGCAGGACACAAGTCCCAGTTCTCCACACATTCCCCACCCCACGCAAGGTCCTCCTGCCACTGCCCCAGCCCACATTGGGATGCCTCATCCTGCCTACCTGCCTTTAACCCCCTGGCTGGCTCCTCCATAGCCTTTCCTGACCCTGTGTGGGCTTAGCTTTGGGTGCAGCCTCTGCTGGTCCCCTGGCCTGTGGCCCTTGTCAGTGCTGGCCCGAAGCTTTGGGCAGGATGGCTCTGCTGACCCCAGAGCCCTCCGTGTACCCTGCTGCCCCCTGCTGCCCCTCTGCTCCTGGTATTGATCCCCAGGGAAGCCTGGCCAAGGGCTTCTCACGCAAACCTGGGACCTTTGACCCAGCATTGTGTTGAGCTCCAGGCCAAGGTTCTCCACCTGCTGCCCAGCTCCTTCCTCCTCTGGCCAGTGCCTGCTGACGATGGCCTCCTATAACCCCATGAGCCTGAGGCCCGGGAAAATTGCATGGATCAGGACGGTTCTGGTCCAAAAGCTGAACCTGCATCCATGTGTGTGTTTTTTAACCCAGCGGAGCTCTTCTCCTAACCCAAGCACACACAGGACCCTGTCCAGCTTGGTAAACCCCTGTCTCAGTTCTCATACTCACACTTTGGAGCACTGGCTCAGCAGGATAGCCCTGCCATCCCCTACTGCTCTGGCTACCTTACCCCCACAGGGTGTGTGCAATTAGGACTGTTCTTGAATGCTGGTTAGTGTCATGGCCCAGCCTAATATGACCCATTCCCTGTTCCAACACTCACTGTTGGTACTGTGATCTACCACTCGCTGGTAGGCCTCAGCCCTAACTTTAGTGTGTGCTAATGATTCGTGCTCAGCAATGATTGGTGCTGACTAGGCTAACTGGGTGGAGTATTGTTCTGACATATAATGGTCATCCAGCTGCCCTTCTCCATACCGCTCAGCTTCAGCTGCCTTGCTTCCCTCAAGTACGGTGGCCCTGTTTGCAGAAGACCCCCAGAAGTCATCCTCAGCTGCAACATATTCCCTCAGCAGTCCTCCCTCCCACACATCCTATATCCCTTTCCTTGATCGATCCACAGCCCCTGTGCCCAGGAACACTTGGGTTACCAAGCCCAGTCTTCCGGTGGGGTGGGATGCTAGCCTGAAACCCTGCCCGCCCACGTGGGACCCCAGATTCAGTCCTCCAGCAAACATACCAATCTGGGACCCTACCCCTCTGCCCAGCCATGACTCAACCATGTTAGCATGTTCCCAAGTCCCGTCCTAGCACTAGGATCCCCTAGTATCCTAGAACAGCACCGCCATATTGACCATCCCACGAGTTCCCAGGCCTATCCTGTTCTCCTGGCCCCCAGTGCAAATTCCCAGACCCCCTAAAGGCTGTCTAGTTGCCAAAAGAAAGGAAGAAGGCCTTTTATGGAAAACAAACCCTGGTGCTGCCAATTGGAGGAGGAGGTAGAACGGCAGGAGGCAGATGGGAACACAGGTGTCACATGGGAGACCCTGTCGTTCCTCGTGCCGGGAAAGGATGGTCTGTCCCCTAGCATGATCTGTCCCCGAAACCTTGGCTCTCACACAGCCACCTGAGACGTGTTTGTGGCTCACAGGGCACACCGAGTCCCATGTTGTCCCATGTTGCTCACCAGGTTCTCCCTCCACATCCACCTCACCACTAAATGCCAGGTCCCCCCTACCCGCGAGGGAGAGGCACCCCTCTCTCTGCTTCCCTCCCAACCCCGGAGAGCCCTGCTCCCTGCACCAGGTGCTGTTCTGCCTCTCCCCAGGGGGTGTGGGGTATAAGGGAGTCAGGGAGGGGTCCCTGCCCACCGGTTCTGTTGGAATTACAATCTGCTCCTGCCTGGCTTTCTACAGACTTTTTGTTTATTTTTGAATTATTTGTTATTGGATTTGCTGGGAGACAGAGAGAAAAGTCTGTTGGCTCACTCCAAAAATTGTCCAAACTGCAGCCAGGAGCCAGGAGCTTTTTTCCCAGGCTCCCACATGGGTCCAGTATCTCAACATTCTATGCTGCTTTTCCAGGCCACAAGCAGGGAGCTGAATGGGAAGTGGAGCAGCTGGGACAGGACCTGACACCCAGATGGGATGCCGGTGCTTGCAGTGGAGGACTAGTCAGCTGAGCTACCACACCAGCTCCAAAGAGGCGTTTTCAGAGAAGATTTCAAGGGCTGGGCTGTGGGGCACAGGGGAAGAGGGTCTGGCTCCTCCGAGCGTGAGGTGCCTTCATCTGCACACACAGCTTCTGCTGTTTCTCTCTGTCCCTGAGACGGGGTGGGGCAGAGCCAGGAGAGGCTGGACCAACTTCTTCCCCACCATCTCCATGCAGTGCGGCAGCAGGTCCCAGGCACGCAGATGGGACAGCTCCAGGTTCACATGGGCCAAAGGTCTGGGCTTCCTTGCTCAGGCCACCTCTCCCTCTCCATTCATAAAAGGGGCCTGGGTTGGTGAGGTGTCACAACAAACTAATCCTCTGCCTACAATGTCAGCATCCCATATGGGCACCGGTTTGTGTCCCAGCTTCTGCACTTCCCATCGTGCTCCCACTAAAAAAATCTCATTAAAAGTTGTAAAAGGGCCCGGCGCGGTGGTGCAGTGGTTAAGGGCCTGGCCTTGCACGCGCCAGGATCCCATATGGGCGCCTGTTCTAATCCTGGCAGCCCACTTCCCTTCCAGCTCCCTGCCTGTGGCCCGGGAAAGCAGTCGAGGACGGCCCAAAGCTTTGGGACCCTGCACCCGCGTGGGAGACCCGGAAGAGGCTCCTGGCTTCGGATCGGCATAGCATCAGCCGTTGCGCTCACTTGGGGAGTGAATCATCGGACAGAAGATCTTCCTCTCTCTCCTCTCTGTATATCCGCCTTTCCAATAAAAAAATAAAATAAATCTTAAAAAAAAAAAGTTGTAAAAGAGGGTCTAGCACTTACCCTAGCAGTTAAAGTTCTCACCTTGCATGCACTGGGATCCCATGTGGGCGCTGGTTCATATCCCAGATGCTCAAGTTCCCATAAGCTGCCTGCCTGTGGCCTGGAAAAGTAATCAAGGATGGCCCAGGCCTTTGGACACTGCACCCACATGGAAAACCCAGAAGATGCTCCTTGCTCTGGACTAGCTCAGCTCCTGCCATTGCGGCCATTTAGGAAGTGAACCAGCAGATAGAAGATTTTTATCTCTGTTTCTCCTCTCTGTGAATTTACCTTTCCAATAAAAATAAATAAATCTTTTTAAAAAATTGTAAAAGCTTTTAAAAATTTTTTTAAGTGTTTCTTTATATTCATTTGAAAGGCAAGGTTAAAGAGGTGAGGATGTTATTTAAGCGATCTTGTTTGTTCAGAGAAGTTGTCAGTGTTGTTACATGAGTGAGACATTCTAAGGCCTGTTGGGTGTGCTTGTCTACCTCAGTGCCCCCACAGACCATTTCTACCCAGGTAAATGTTACATTTTACCTAGGTACAAAGCACCCAAAGCAGTTGCCTACGGGGGGGGGGGAATTGTTCTTAATTTTTTTTTAAGTAAAAGTGGGGGTTATTGTGGGTCACTCCGACTAGGCTGCAGCTCACACTGGTTTATGTGAGGGCTGAGCATGTGCTGGGCAGAACCAGGCTGGACTGCAACACCCACTGATTCCAATATAAGACAGGACTGGAAATAGAACCAACCCAGCAATTGCAACCACCAGTTGATCGGGCGATGGACTGTGCCGGGCCCTGTACTTGCAAGTACACACAAGAATCTGGTCTGGGATCACCTCACACAAAATTTCTTTGGGGATCTCCTCAAGTGAACTGCTGGACTCAGAACCCTAACCGTGAAAAGACAGAGGACAGAACAAGTCAATCAACCACCTCAGCCATATGTTGGCAGTGAAAAACTGGGCAAATGGAGACTCTAGGATGGGCTATGTCAATCAGTGGATTCTTCAACGACCTCATCGTGCTTGGAGTGGCGATATTGGCAGCGACTCTTCACGGGTGAACTATCAAAACCACTTGAGCAAGACCCTCGGAGCATGCCCCACATCCGGGATCTGGGATGGGTGGGTGACTGGGTGGGGCTTCTCCCTTTATCTCCCCCTTTGCCCCAGATACAGGGGGAAAAAATGTGAAAACAATAGTCTTACCCACTTTCCTGTAGCCCTTGAACCTTTGTACCTTAATTAACCACGTAAAGATTATCAAAAATAAAGAAAAAAGTAGTAAAAAAAAAAAAAAAAAGAAAGAAAGAAAAGAAAGAAAGAAAGGGAGTATGTTGAAAGAACATATAATTGAGACAATATTTTGTTTTAGTTTTTAATATGAGAGAATCACTATGCTTTCTTTCTTGGGAAAGATCACTTGGTGCAGGGAAAAACAAGATTTAATAAAAAAACAAACATTTATTAAGCACACACACACAGAGAAAAGTAAATGTGGGCTCTGCCTAGGCGACACTGTTCCTCCTCCCTGGCATGTGGTCATTTCAGAGGGCACACAGCACGCTCTGCCTGCCCAGGGCCTTTGCACACGGCTCTTAACTGCCCCCGCTCTGGGAGGCCTGGCCAGGTCCCAGGTCCTCACATCTGTCCGCCTCTTCCCGGCAGCCCTGCTTCTCCATGGCCGCTTGCAGTCAGGCTCAGCTCTGAGTGTGCGTCCCTCCCCCAGCCTGGCCTTGAGCTTCCTGAAAGCAGAGCAGAACCCGCTGAGTTTGCCCAGCTCTGTGTCCCTGCCCACCGCCTGGCATGCTCTTCCAGGGCTCCTGTCAATATCAGACACTTTGTTTATGTGAAACATGAAATATGTATCCGAGGCACGAGGCCTGGAAGTTCCCAAAGGGTGACTCCAGGGCTGGTGGTATGGCCTAGTGGGCAACACCATCGGCTGCAACACAAGCATCCTGAATGGATGAAGGTTCAAGTCCCGGCTGCTCCACTTCCCATCCAGCTCCCTGCTAATCCACCTGAGAGAGCAGCAGAGGATGCCCACGTGTTGGGTGCCTGTATCCACATAGAAGAGCCCTTTGGAGAGTGGAGGAGCAGATAGGAGGTGTCTCTCTCACACTCTGTCATTGCTTTCAAATAATGTATTTAGTTGTTTTCCCCACTGTTAAAATCAGACACTGCTACAACACGTCCGTGAATCTGTGAGCTTATCTGAGGGACATATTCTACAGATGGGATTATATGGAATATGCTGCTAACATGTTGATTAATACCGTAAATCTTTTTATCAATGCTTTGCTTTTTTCACCTTATATGTACATATATTTTAATTTATTATTATTGGAAAGGCAGATGTACAGAGAGGATGAGAGACAAAGAGGAAGATCTTCTATCTGATGATTCACTCCCCAAGTGGCCGCATCGACCAGAGCTGAGCTGATCTTAAGACAAAATCCAGGAGTTTGCTCAGGGTCTCCAATGCGGGTACAGGGTCTCTAGGCTTTGGGTCATCCTCACTGCTTTCCGAGGCAAGACAGGGAGCTGGATGGAAAGTGGAGCAGCTGGGACACAAAACGGCACTCATATGTGATCCATGGAACACAAGGCAAGATTCAGGAACTAGGCAGTCACACCGGGGCGCAAGATTTATTTATTATTATTTGAAAGGGAGAAATACAGAGAAACACAGAAATATCTTTGAACTACCAGGTCACTGCCCAAGTGGATGGAACAGCTGGAATTCAGCCAATCCAAATTCAGGAGCCAGGAGCTTCTTTAGGGCTCACTCAGTCTAAAGAGCAGCAACCAATCAGCACCCTGCAATCTCCACAAGCCCCTGGACAAGAGTCAGGCTCGTGGGGTCACAGGAGGCCATCGTCAGCAGGCACTGGCCAGAGGAGGAAGGAGCTGGGCAGCAGGTGGAGAACCTTGGCCTGGAGCTCAACACAATGCTGGGTCAAAGGTCCCAGGTTTGCGTGAGAAGCCCTTGGCCAGGCTTCCCTGGGGATCAATACCAGGAGCAGAGGGGCAGCAGGGGGCAGCAGGGTACACGGAGGGCTCTGGGGTCAGCAGAGCCATCCTGCCCAAAGCTTCGGGCCAGCACTAACAAGGGCCACAGGCCAGGGGACCAGCAGAGGCTGCACCCAAAGCTAAGCCCACACAGGGTCAGGAAAGGCTATGGAGGAGCCAGCCAGGGGGTTCAAGGCAGGTAGGCAGGATGAGGCATCCCCGTGTGGGCTGGGGCAGTGGCAGGAGGACCTTGCGTGGGGTGGGGAATGTGTGGAGAACTGGGACTTGTGTCCTGCTGTGCCCTCACCCCAAACAGCCACCCTGTGTCCCAGCTGAGCTCTGAGTCACCTCCCCTCTCCTGCTGTGTGTCCCCACAGAGCTCCTGAGAGGCAGCCCTCAGCTCCCTGGCCCCCACCTGCTGTAATTCAGGTGCCTGGGACTGGTGCCGTGGAGTAGTGGGTAACAGCTGCTGCCTGCAGTGCCAGCATACCACATGGACACTGGTTCAAGTCCCAGCTACTCCACTTCAATCCAGCTCTTGGCTGCTGGCCCGGGGGAAAGGAGTGGAAGTTGGCCCCAGTACCTGGGCCTCTGCATCCACGTGGGAGACCCGAAGAGGCTCCTGGCTTCAGATCAGCTCAACTCTGAGTGTTGTGGTCATTTGGGGGAGTGAATCAGCACATGGAAGATCTCTCTCTCTCTCTCCCCCCTCCCGCTCTCCCCTGTACTTCTGTTTCTGTCAATCTACCTCTCAATCTTTTCAAGTTGAAGCATTGAACACCCCAGCAACCAGGGCTGGGCCAGGTGGAAGCCAGGAGTCAGGAGCTCCAGCCAGCTCTCCCAGCTGCAGTGCAGGAGCTCAGCATTTAGGTCATCATTTGCTGCCTCCCAGGTGCATCAAGAGGAAGCTAGCTTGGCAGTGAGCAGCGGGGATTGGAACCAGCACTCCCACGTGGGATGCACAGGTGCCCCAGTGCAATCCAGGCCCTCTGACAGGGGTTGTGGTGTCCTGACTAGCAGCTTAAGCCCTGTGCCCAGCTGTGCCTCCCTTTAGCACTCAGACCTGCAGTGGCAGGGAGCTCACTCCGGGGGACAGTGTGTAGCAGAGCCTGGAGAACACCAGGCACAGCATTACTCTCATCTGTGCCTCCTGGTGCCACCAAAGTCCTTTCTCATGGTGTCTGGGGAAATGTGCGAAGGGCACACGGAGGAGACCCGAGTGGGACCTGCCAATGGCTCTTGCTGTCGACTGGGTTGTGAAGCAGCAGTTGGGAGTTCTCTCTGTGTGTCTGTCTCGTTGTAGCCAATCATGTGTCACAACAAGCTAAGATGCCGCCTACAGCTCCAGAATCCCATATGGGCACCACTTCAACTTCTGGCTGCTCCATCGCGCGATGCAGTACCCTGCTGCTCACACACTTGGGGCAAACAGTGGAGGATAGTCCAAGTATTTTGGGCCCTGCCATCCCGAGTGGCTATCCAGATGGAGTTCTGCACTCCTGGCTCTAGCTTTGTCCAGTCCTGGCTGTAGTGGGTATAAGGGGAGCAAACCTGTTCATAGAAGATCTGTGTCCCTTCCCTCCATTCTTCTGCAAGTCTGCCTTTCCAATACGCATAGACATAGAAACTGTCACCACCCCGAGGAGTCAGAGGACTCAATGTCACCTTGTATCTTTGATGGGATCCTAGAAGAGAAGACACCTTAGGCAAAGGGAGGACATCTGAGTCAGCCGTGACCGTTAGTTCATTAATGAGAGACCAGTTCTCTTGGCCCTCACCACCCTATGGCCGTCTCCAGCCTCAAATGTCCTCTGTGACGTGGTCCCAGCTCTCCCACCTGCCGTCCTTGCCCCTCCATGGCTTCAGGTGCTGGCTTTACACCTTTTCTGATTGCAAGAATAAACAAGCCTGCTCATTCTAAATTAAGGTTTGCATCCCACACCCAAGCAGATGCAGCTCCTCACCCTCCCTTGAGATGTGACCAAGACCTAAGTCTTTCTTTTTTGTTTTGTTTTTTTTCTAAGTCTTTTTTAAAGGCTCTTTTCACAGGGCACAACACGATGGCTCAATGGCTAAATCCTCACTTCTAAGCACCAGTGTTCCATATGGGTACTGGTTCTTGTCCCTGATGTTCCATTTCATATTCAGCTCCCTGCTTGTCGCCTGGCAAAGCAGTGGAAAATGGCCCGAACACTCAGGACCCTGTGTCCACGTGGGAGACCTGGAAAAAGCTCCTGCTTTGTGGCTTTGATCGGCTCAGCTCAGACTATTGTGCTCATTTGGGGAGTGAACTGTGGAGGGAGGATGTTTCTCTCTGTTGCTCTTTGCTGTGAACCTGCTCTGCCTTTACAATAAAAATCAAAAGTCCTGAAAAACAACAAAAAACAAACAAATAAGCAAACAAAAAATGGCTCCTAGTCTGTGAGCCGCAAGAGGGCTCAGGTTAACGTGGATTATTTAGTTCCTTGTGCATGGAGGGAGTCATCCCATGACCCCAGAAAGAGCAGAGGCAGCTCAGATTGGGCAGTCCAGGGCACCAATGGTGTGGGAGAAGCCCCTGGGACTCCCAGTGGTGTGCTTATGGGGTCCTGGGTGTGTAGGCGTGCAGAGGGCCTGGGGGTTTATGCCCAGGTGAGGAATGACCTCTGAGGGACTTGCATCAACAAGGCTGCTATTTTTGCAGCTCTGAGCCTCCTCAGTGGCTTAGACAGAGCAGTGGACAGCATACTCAGATGCACATGGAGCATATGGCAGTCCAGTGGGTCCTGCACAGAACATCTGATACCATAGCAAAGGATGGAAGGCAGATTGCTCAAGTAATGGGGTGAAGGGATGTGTGGGAGGGAGGACCACACATGTATGGAGTATGTTACAGGTGAGGGATAACTACTGAGGGACTTGCATCAACAATGCCACTGCACTTGCAGGTAAGCAGTGGGGCTGATGCTGAGTGCTTTGGAGAGGGGAACTGGAAGACCTTTAAGGGTCAGACCAATGTACCTACCCACATGGGAGAGCTGAGCAGGGCTAGTTAGCATCGACCATGGATGACCACCTCCCACTGGTGCACACTAAAGCTAGGGCTGGGTTTTACCTGGCTGTGCTAGATCACAGTGCCCACCAGTGAGAGTCAGAATGGGGATAGGTAATGTTAGGCTGGGTGATGACAGTAACCAGCACTCGAGAGAATCAGGTCAGGGGACAGATTCTGTGAGGGATATGTGGGCCTGCCCCTGTGTGTCGCGCCCACGTGTCTTACCGTCCAGCAATAAGACGCAGATGCGAGTGAAGTCTTCTGCGGTAAAATTTATTGCACGCACCAAGATGAGGAAGAGAGAGGAAGGGGGGGCGACCCCGGCAGGCTTTCTGCTCTTATGTGCTGACTGGCCCCGCCTCCGCCGATGATAGGTCGGCGTCATGATCATGCAGGGTCCTGGGTGACCGGATTCGTCAGTCCCCAGTGTTCACGTGCCGGCCACGCAGCAGCTCACTGCGCATGCGCTAGGCGCCTGCGCAGTACCGCGAAGGCTACGTGACTCTCCACCACGCACGAAGGTGTGGCTTCTTCGGCCGGCGCCATTTTAGGTACGGCATGTGGCCAGTGCATACAGATGCGGCTTGCAACATCTCTCCCCTTCTTATACAATAGAAAAAATAAGCTGGTATGGGCCTGTCTTAGGTTGTAGACTCAAGGCGCACGATCCGTCATAGGGAGGCTGCGTAGCTTGACGTAGTCCCTGTCTTAGACCGATAATTGTCTGGGTCTATCTTACCCGTCATGGGCTACAACCGCGGTGGTTGTAAAGAGCAATGTCTCGACAAGTTAGTTATAAGATTGACTACCCTCTCGCGTGCAATGGATAAGTCCTGCGAGGTGCAAGGGCTAGTCAGGTGCATCATGCATCATGCTCGAACTCAGTGCAATGCCATAATGGCCTGAGGTGCAGGAGCCATGATGTCCATGCTCTTAACTAAACCTGTTGAAGCATGCTCAACCATACAATGGGGGAGTCACCATTCTGCATGGCTAGTAGGGCTTGATGTATTGCCACACGATCTCGCTGAGCACGGTGTCTCAGACGACACAGGCAAAAAAGGCATAAGGCACAGCCTGCACACAAGAGCAGAATCAGCACAACCACTCCCACCCATTCCTTAATATGGGAAGTGATGTTCCAAATCCAAGTGGCCAGGGTTTCAGCAACAACAGGCTCCACCCGTGTAGAATTAATCTGGACAATGGCAATTCACAACTCAGACTGTGGAATATCAAATTCTCTCGTCCAATTTCCTAAAAGATAAGAAGAAAGCTGGCAAGAAAGATTAGCAGCCGTTGAAACATTTTGAAAAGGAATAGAAGTAACACATAAACCTTGACACTAAAATTCTCAGGAAATGCTTGAAAACAAAGCGCGTCCTGTAGAGGGAATAAAAAGTTACTCACATTCTCCTTAATATCATCATAAGGGAGAAAAGGCAAATCCAAAGAAGAAAAAATCAAGGAAACACTCGGGCTGAGTGGGCAACCCGTAAGGGTCGTGGAAAAACACTCAAAACTCCTCATCGTGGCTCAGCAATCACGGTCCTCACCAGCGCCATACAGACCATTAGTTGTACCATCAGCCGTGTTTGCACTGGGCGGGGCACCATTGTCCTGTGGGATTGTAGGAGGAGCTTCTGATTGCGGGGTTGCATGAATCTTCCCCAAGTCAGATCCTGGTGTAAGCACTCCAGCGGTTGCAGAAACGTCAGAAGGCGGTGATGGACAGGAACGAGTCAATCGAGCTGGAACCCAAACCGGAACTGGGGCGTCCTGTGGAAACACACAAATGGCTCCTCGAGCCTGCCTAATAACTGGGTCTGGGCCCTTCCATTTGGACTCCAGAACATCCTTCCACTTGACCCAAGATTGCTCTTGCGCCGTGTTAAGGGAATGACGATCTGCAGCACTAAGGCCTTGCTCATCCAGCTGTAAAAAATTGATGGTGAAAAGAGCCAGGGCTAGAGTGGCCCGAGGGCTCTGACTGGCGAGACCAAGTGATTCCCAGGTGGCTTTTTGTTTTTGTAACAATTCCTTAATAGAGCGATGAGCACGTTCGATTATCCCCTGACCTTGTGGATTATAAGGGATGCCAGTCACTAATTTGACGCCCATCTTCATGCAAAAATCACGAAATTTGGCTGAAGTATAGGCGGGACCATTATCAGTCTTAATACATTCAGGTTTACCCCATGCGGCCCATGCTTCTAAGCAATGCTGGATTACATGGATGGCCTTCTCCCCGGTTAGAACTGATGCAAAGAGCACACCAGAAAAAGAGTCCACGGATACATGAACAAATTGGTTCCTCCCAAAGGATGGGATGTGTGTCACATCCATCTGCCACAATTGATTGGGTCTCAATCCCCTAGGATTGACCCCCTCATGTGAAGCAGGTCTAAATTCGCAGCAGGCAGGGCAATCAAGAACTATTTGGCGTGCTTCCTTTCTAGTGATCCCAAATCGGAGTCTGAGGGTCTGGGCTGAAACATGAAATTGTGAATGAAACTGGCGGGCTCTCTCCCCTGAGGATGGTGGAGACACCATCATAATCATGATTTGGGTTCTGGTGGCGGCATCGGCAAGAGCATTCCCTCGAGCTAATGGCCCTGGTAAACCTGAATGAGCTCGGATATGGGTTATATAAAAGGGGTGGCTTCTATGCCAGATGGCCTGTTGAATTTGTTTAAAGAGATCCGCCACCGGGCCGGACCCTGAAATAGAGCCAGCGGCCTCCAAAACATTCACTGCATTAACTACATATTGAGAATCAGAAACAATATCCAAAGGTTCTAGAAAGGTTTGTAAGGCAAAAAGCACCATATGGCATTCTACCCTCTGAGGAGAGACCGTCGCAAAGGTCTTTTTTATCACAGTATCTCCGGCAACTAAGGCTCCGGCTCCTGTCGAGGAACCGTCAGTAAAAATTGTAAGAGCACCAGGGAGAGGACAGGCACTGGTTCTTATCGGAAAAACCACAGGATGTCGCTGTAAAAATTGTAGTAATGGATGCCTTGGAAAATGATTATCAAAAATTCCCTGATAGACAAACATTAAGATGGACCACTCATTGCTACACCCACTCAGCACTTGTAATTGCTGGACAGTATAGGGGACTATTATGCGGTCTGGATGACGCCCAAAATGAATTAAGGCTAATTTTAATCCTTTAAACACTATTGATGCGACTGCAGATGGATACCACTGAATAGACTTAATCTGAGAAACCTGAGAATGAATCCAAAGTAACGGGCCCTGTTGCCATAATACAGCAGTGGGGAAAACTTCTGTAGGCAATACACATAGCTCAAAAGGCTGATTTTGATCTAGGCGTACTAATTGAGCCTTTTCAATAGCTTCCTGGACTTTTATTATGACCTGTTGTGCCTCAGGGGTGAGGGTTTGCCTGGAAGCGAGATCAGAATCGCCTTCAAGCAGAGCAAACAAAGGCCGTAACTCTTGAGAAGAGATCTTAAGGAAGGGTCGCAACCAATTAATATCCCCCACTAATTTCTGAAAATCATTCAAAGTTCGCAAATGAGAAATCTTGAGGCTTATCTTTTGAGGCTTAATATATGTTTCTGTAATTAAAGACCCTAAGAAGGCTTTCACCTGCTGTATTTGAACCTTCTCGGATGAAATCATAAGGCCATAATCCTGTAGAGCCCGCTTCAGATCAACGTAAATCTGTAACAACTGATCTTGCTCTTGAGCACAGATTAAAATATCGTCCATATAATGGACGACG
Source organism: Ochotona curzoniae (assembly GCF_017591425.1). NCBI lineage: Eukaryota > Metazoa > Chordata > Mammalia > Lagomorpha > Ochotonidae > Ochotona > Ochotona curzoniae. Next base: position 16,164 of record NW_024465383.1, read on the forward strand.
CGAGCCGCTGGAAAACGATCTCGCAGTGGTTGTAACACTTGGGCAACATAAAGTTGACACATGGTAGGACTGTTAGCCATCCCCTGGGGCAAAACTTTCCATTGATATCGTTTATCCGGCTCTTCATGATTAATGGAGGGAATAGTAAAAGCAAACCTCTCCCTATCCTTCAATGCTAATGGTATAGAAAAAAAGCAATCCTTCAAATCAATCACTAATAACGGCCATTGCTTAGGGAGGGATGACAAAACTGGAAGGCCACGTTGAACGGGACCAAAGCACTGCATCTGTGCATTTACAGCTCTTAAATCATGTAGGAGGCGCCACTTTCCTGATTTCTTTCTGATAACAAAGATAGGAGTATTCCAAGGAGAAACAGAGGGCTCCAGATGTCCCAAATGTAGCTGTTCCTGAACTAATTGTTGAGCAGCTTGGCATTTTTCAAGAGAAAGCGGCCATTGGGGAACCCAAACCGGCTCCGCTGTTTTCCAGGGTATGGGCAGCTGCGTGCCAATGGCCGCTACTAAAAACCCAGACCTTTACGGCCTGGATTTCCCCGGGGTTCAATTGGCTGGACAATACCTTGACTCTGTTTACCTAAACCTTTTCCTTGAATATAGCCCATTTTATCCATCAACTTTTGAGAGACTTCAGAATAACCAGAGGCATTGGAGACTAGTCGTATCCCCATCTGTTGAAGAATATCTCTTCCCCAAAGGCAAACCGGTAGGTTCAGGACATATGGTGTGACTGTCCCGCAATTGCCTTCCTTATCCTTCCATTGTAGGGCTCTGGCACTTTGGGATGGAGCTTGTTCAAACCCCAGACCGCGTAGGCTATGAGAAGTTGGAATCAAAGGCCAATCACGCGGCCAATACTTGGAGGTTATGATGCTCTTATCAGCTCCTGTGTCTAAAAGTCCCATAAACGGTCTATTCTCTATTTGCAACTCAAGCATGGGTCTATCGACCATATCCATCATTAAATTTATATAAGGAACCTCTACTTGGGTCTGGACAGTCTTATCTGCACTAATTAAAGCTGGTAAAAATATGAGTTGGGCTATAGGATCACCTGGCGCGACAGCAAAAGCACCTCGTGCGACTGAGCACAGCACTGAAAAGGAGCTAGCTTCCGGATGTAAAATTCCAGGTGTTACAATAAAACCTTGAGAGCTCAAGGCTGCTCGGCCTATCACAAGCCCGACCGCACCAGGTGGTACCGTGTCTGTTAAGATGACCGGTACCGACGTAATGCCGTCCTATGGTTTTAAGAGGACTCCGGTGGCGGCACAGAGGTCCAGGCTTGCAGGGTGTCGCTCCTGGCAGGGTCCCCTCGTGCATGACGGAAGAGTGCCCGGTCGGTCAAGGGGACCTGGGCCTTCGGTCCCCATCTCCCGTTTTTTGACTCCTGGCTCGAGAGAGGGTGTCCTTCTATGTCCTTCACTGACTTGCACTCATTGACCCAATGTCTACCTTTGCGGCACCATGGGCACATCCCAGGAGGCTTATTGCTAGGCCCTGCACGGCATTCCCTTTTCATATGTCCTGGTTTGCCACACTGAAAGCACACAGGTGATATTCTCTCCCTATGATTAGACCTCAAAATGGCGGCTGCTAGTCCATGAGCTGTTAAGGGGCCTCCTGTATCCCTACAAACCTTTAGCCAATCTGAAATTCCCTTGGACTTACGATCCTTGAGTAGGGCTCTACATTCTGCATTACACTGCTCCCAAACTATCTGCTCTACCATTCTAGTGTTCTGATCTCCCTCTCCAAAGGTCCTTTCCACGGCCTGCATTACGCGTGCCACAAAATCAGCAAAGGGCTCATCCGGCTCTTGCTTAACCTGTGTGATGCCCAATTTCTCTTGCCCTTTAAGTGAAAGGGCCTTCCATGCCTTTATAGCTGCAGTAGAGATCTGGGTATACACTGGCCATGGATAGCTATTTTGATTATCAGAGTATTGGCCTTGTCCGGAAAGCATATTATAAGTCCACGTCAGAGCATCGCCGCCGCGCTGTTGATTTGCCCGGGCGGTCTCAACCAAAAGCTCTTGCCATAGGCCCTTCCAAATTAGATATGATCCCATATTAGGGAGAACAGCCTTCACCATAAATTGCCAATCAGAGGGAGTCATATTCATTCCCTCCATACGTTCTAACAGGGACAAAGTGTAATTGGCATGAAGACCATATTGCTTTACAGACATGGCCAATTCTCGCACTAATGATGCATCTACCTGTCTGTAAACTCTTTCCCTTTCTTCTTCTAAGACGGGGAACATATTTTGAAGTTCCCGGCGTGTGGCTGGATCGATGAAGGAGGAGCCGGCACCACAACTCATGGGCGGGGCAGATGGCTTCACAGCAGGAGGAGCCATTAGTGAAATGGCTCCAGAGCCCTGAGGCCATGGGCCGAGCGTGGCCGGCGCAGTAGCACCGCCATTATCTTTCTTCTCCTTTTCTGATCCTCCTCTGTTTCCTGCGGGTTGTTTGCATCCTAAGCACCTATGCCTATCCCGCGTATACCCTTCCTCAGCGTCGGACGTCTCCGAACTTGATGAGGAAGATACTGCTTTCAATTTCACCTCTATTTTTTGCTTCAAACCGGTTCTCCTCTCCCGCTCTGTTTCTGAGAGACTATCCTGGGCAGACTGAAGGGCTTTGTCACTCTCTCTGACCGCTCCCTTACGGAGGGCATAAACCCTCTGCAAAAATTTCACCAGAGAGATCCGTGCGCCCATGTCTATAACCAGAAGCGGCGGCTCATATACCTCCGATTTATGCTCCTAGTCACCCGAAAGTTCTCCCTCTCAGAGCTCCTTACCTGTTTTTTGGCCGCAGTTCTGACTTCCACCCGTTCGAAACGGGAGGCCCCCTCCAGGTCCCGGGTTTCGGGCACCAGTTGTCGCGCCCACGTGTCTTACCGTCCAGCAATAAGACGCAGACGCGAGTGAAGTCTTCTGCGGTAAAATTTATTGCGCGCACCAAGATGAGGAAGAGAGAGGAAGGGGGGGCGACCCCGGCAGGCTTTCTGCTCTTATGTGCTGACTGGCCCCGCCTCCGCCGATGATAGGTCGGCGTCATGATCATGCAGGGTCCTGGGCGACCGGATTCGTCAGTCCCCAGTGTTCACGTGCCGGCCACGCAGCAGCTCACTGCGCAGGCTACGTGACTCTCCACCACGCACGAAGGTGTGGCTTCTTCGGCCGGCGCCATTTTAGGTACGGCATGTGGCCAGTGCATACAGATGCGGCTTGCAACACCTGTGGAACCGCCATCTCTGCTGGTTTGCTTAAAATCAGGGTAGTGATGGGCAGAGCTAGGCATGACCATGTTACCTCTGACACCCATGGGGCGGGGACACTTGGGTGTGGAACAGGCCGAGCTGGTCCAGGCTGCAGCCCCCACAAGCACTCCCAAGTATAAGGTGTAGGATGGGTGTGCCGGGCTGCAACATTCAGCAGGTCATACATAGGCCTGAACAAAGGAAGTGGCTTATGCTGGATAAGGGTCTCACATCACCTGGCACATGTGAGATCTGTGTCTTAGGAATCTCCCTGGTGATTCATAGACCCTGCTGGTGACCATGTGATTCAGGCCAGGGTGCTGGACAGGCCAAGCAAGTTAGCTGCACCTGTTGGGGTAGTTCTGGAGTGGGGTAGACTAGGCAGGGCCAGGCCAAACCTTAGCATGTTGGCCTGTACAGGAATGAGGATGGAGTTCATGCCAAGCTAGGCTAGCACACTTACCGGTCTCATAAGCCAGGGTTGGGAATTGGCTGGGCAGTGCATAGCTACATCTCCGCTAGTGTGAGTTGGTACTGAGGCAGGCAGGGACAAGTCAGGCTGCAGCATCCCGTAACAAGGGCTAAGACAAGGAATGGGCTATGCTGAGATGGGTCAGATAAACCACTGGCATGCACAAAATTGTAGCTTGGAACAGGCCTGGTTGGTGAGCTAAAGGGCTACCCAAGCTGGATTATGGTCCCACTGGTGTGAGAGCCAGAATGTGCATAGTGAGCTAGACGTGGCTACAGTGTCCTTCAGCATGGGTGTGGACTGGGTCTGGGGTGTGCCAGACTGGGTTAGGCCCCAGAAGCTGCTGGTGCTCATGAGAGTCAGGGTGGGTGAAGGATGGGCTGGGCTAGGTCTTGGCTCCCACTGAACCATGTGAGTGCTGTGTCTGGACATAGACCAGGCATTGCTGAGCTTAACAACCAAGAGGTATGGGCCGGTTGGGCAAGTCCACTGTTCCTCCCAGAACAGGAGATAGGCTAACACTGGACCAAGATCCACCAGTGTGCCTGAGATCTGCCACTGGGAGGAAACCTGTTAGAGGAGCTTGGGAAACTCCTCTATCAAGACACAGTCCCTGCAGGTAAACACAAGAGTTAAGTCTGGAAGCAGCCCAGCCCAGATCAGGCCTGGTTATAGTACTTACTGGCGTACATGTGGGTCAGGTCCTGGGGTGGGCTAGGCTGGCCCAGCCCATAGCACCCACTGGCAGATCTAAGAGCCAAGATGGAGTATGGGACAAGCTAATTTGGGCCACAACACAAGCCAGTTCAAATGAAGGCCAGGACTGGGGACAAGCTAGGCTAGGCTAGGCTGCAACACCCATCAACATGAGCTAGTACCTGGTGTGGGACAAGCCGGGCCAGGCTACAGCACCCACCAGCAAATTCCAAGGTGAGGCAGGCTGTGCCAGATGGGTCACAGCACCCATCAGTCCACATGAGCCTCAGGGATTGGGGTGCAAGCCTGGTAGGGGAGCAGCATGAGCTTCCCAACTGGGCCACTGCTCACACCAGCAAGCATGAGAACTGGAACTGGGGGCAGATCAGGCTGGGTAGGGCCTCAATGCCTGTTGGTCTGCATGTGGGCTGGGTTATGGGGAGAGTCAAGCTGGGCTAACTGACCAATCCAGTGGTATATGCATGGGCCAGAGTAGGTACGGGCTTATTGCAGCAGCAAAGACCAATAAGCTGGCAAATGCTGAGACTGGGGCAAGACTCATCGCTGGACTGCAGAACCACCTAGACAATGCAAGATCCAGGACTGGGATTGGGTCCAGTAGGGAAACTGTGGGCATCTCTCTGATGTGCTACAACTCTCACTGGTGAGCATGAGAACCAGAGCTGGGGACAGCATGACAAGACAGGTGGTGGCATTCACCCGTGTGAGTGTGGGCTAGGTAGTGGGGTTGGTTGGGTTGAATTAGGCTCCAAAGCAAATTGTGTATGAGAGTCAAATGGGATATAGGATAGACTGGACCAGTCTGCTGCACATACTGGCAAGCATAGGAACCAGGACTGGGGGCAGGTCTGATGGGGTCTATTGGAGATTGCTCTAAATAAGCTGTAAGTGCTACTGGTGTGTGTGAGGTTTTTATGTGTAGCAGGATGGGTTGGACAGAGCCATAGCAATCTTTGGCTTATGTAAGATATGGGGCTAGACAGAACTGGCCCAGCAATTGCCACTAGCAATGTGTGTAGGTGGTTGTGGGTGACAGACTGAGCCAGACCCCATACTGTAGGGGCACACAAAACAGTCAAGTTTTGGATCACCTTAGACAAGGTTACTTTGGGGATCCCCCAACTGAACAACTGGACTCAAAACTCCAACCAAGGGGAGAATTGTAGGATCTGTGGTCTGACCATGGAATCTGTGTGTCAGAATTAGGCCACCTCAGTGGCTAAGACAGAGCAGTGGATGAAATACCCAGATGCACATGGAGGATATCGCAGTCCATTTGGGTCTGCACAGGACATCTGGTACCATAGCAGCATTGGCAGCAAATATTTGGGTGAATGGAGATGCTAAGGTGCACTATGTCAGCCAATGGACCTTGGATGGATTTCCTCATCCTTGGAGCAGCAAGACCAATAACATTTCAGAACTATCGAAACCATTTGAGCAGAACCCTGAGAGAATAAGAAATTGCAATTCTCTCCATGGTTGGAGTTTTGAGTCCAGCTGTTGAGTTGGGGATCCCCAAAATAACCTCATCTGAAGCGATCCCAGACTTGACAGTTCTGTATACTTGACAGTTTGGGGTCTGGCACAGTCTGTCACCCAAGTGTTAATCCTACCAACCTTGTTCCTGGTTCCAATTTCCACATCGAGGAAGTTGGGATGACATCAGGTGGCTGTTCCCCATCCCGGGAACTGAGGCGGTTGGGAGGCTGGGTACAGCATCTCCCCTCTTCCCAGCTCCGGCCTCCCGACTGCTTCCCCTAGATACAGGAAGAAGAAAAAAAATTTGTTTTGAAAACAATGGTCTAGGGCCCGGCAGCATGGCCTAGTGACTAAAGTCCTCACCTTGAACGCGCCGGGATACCATATGGGCGCCGGTTCTAATTCTGGCATCTCCACTTCCCATCCAGCTCCCTGCTTGTGGCCTGGGAAAGCCCAAAGCTTTGGGATCCTGCACCCGCGTGGGAGACCCGGAAGAGGTTCCTGGTTCCTGGCTTCGGATCGGCACAGCATCCATCGGCCATTGTGGTAACTTGGGGAGTGAATCATCGGATGGAAGATCTTCCTCTCTGTCTCTCCTCCTCTCTGTATATCTGACGTTGCAATGAAAATAAAATAAATCTTTGAAAAAAAATGGTCTTATCCACTTTTCCCTAATCCTTACCCCTTCCCACCCTGATTAACTATGTAAGCATTATCAAAAATAAACAGAAATTTAAAAACAAAGGGAAAAAAAGAAAAAAATAGCGGTGACTTCAGGGGCCAATAGTGTGGTATAACAAGCTAAACCTCCACTTGCAGAGCCAGCATCCTATATGTTCAAGTCCTGGGTGTTCCACTTCTAATCCAGTTTCCTACTAATGGCCTGGGAAAGCAGCAGAAATAGACACCCCATTGAGATCCTTGTGCCCACGTGGGAGACCCAGAAGAAGTTCCTGGTACTGACTTTGGACTAGCTCAGCTCCAGCCATTGTGGCCATTTGGGGCATGAACCAGAGGATGGACAATCACTCTTGTCTTTCCTTTTTTCTGTATAACTATGCCTTCCAAATTACAAAAAAAAATTAATATATACATATTTACTTATTTATTTATTTTTACTTCTATTATTATTATAACTTTATGAAATACTTCCAAAGGCCCTGGGATTTTCCTTACTCCCTCTCCAAGTTCCCTTCCCCCACTGAGTTCCCCTATATTATTACTACAGTATAGTTCTTCATAAACAGTCCATCATTGCGGACATGGACAATAGCAGAGACACCAGCATCCTATTGTCAAGATACAGTTAATAGTTTCATTAATAGTCCATCTCTGGTCTGGAAATAGAGATGCACACCACATTGTATCCTCACATCTGGATATGATAGTGTCCATTACACAGTTACTATACATCCCCTTAAATGAAAAGCCACTACAATAACAAGAAGAAAAATAGAAATTTACAATGCCATGAAGTTAAATAACATGCTACTGAATGACTAATGCGTCACTGAAGAAATAAAAAAGGAAATCAAGAACCTTCTTGAAGAAAATGATGCTACTGTATGACCTGTGAGTGAGTGAAGAATTTAATGAGAGTTTGGAAGAAACGAAACTAAATTTAAAGAAATAAAAATCCATGATACATGGTTTTCGCTGATCTTTGTTGGTGAGATATATCTTCTGTAGGCGACAAATAAATTGGTTTTGTTTTTTTTAATGCAGTCTACTAATCCATGATATTTGATTGATGAGTTTAAGCCATTTAAATTCAGGGCTAATATGAATGGATGGCAATTTGGTCCTGTCATTGTAGCAATGGGTTGTTCATTGATTTAGTCTTCTGTTGTTATCTTACTGGGATGTTCTTTGCATTTGGTTTTGGTGGGTGCTATTCCTCTTCTCTGTCAAGAGAACATCTGTAAGTATCATTTGTAGAGCAGGTTTGGAAGAGGCAAATTCTTTTAACTTTTCTTTACTGTGGGGGAATTTTATTTCATTTTTAAAGACAAAAGAAAGCTTTGCTGGGTACATTATCCTGGGCTGACAATTTTTGCTTTTAGAATCTGGAATATGTTGCTCTATTCTCTGCTGGCTTGTAAAGTTTCCTGTGAGATGTCTCCTGTGAGTTTAATTGGCATTCCTTTATATGTCAGTTGACTTTTTTCACATGCACATTTCAGGATCTTTTCCTTATGTTCAATTGAAGAGAGCTTGATGATCATGTGTCACGGTGAAGATCGCTTTTGGTCAACCCTGTTGGCAGTTCTGTGTCCCTCCTAGATGTTGTTTCCCAATTCTTTCTCTAGGGAAATGTTCCCTTATTATTTCATTAAATACATTTTTTAACCCAGCTTTTCTTTCTGCACTTTCTGGGACACCCAAACTCTTATATTTGGCCTTTTGATAGTGTCTTTCAAATCTTGGATACTTTTTATTAGCTTGATCCAGCTCTGCTTCCAGATTTTTGTTTTCTCCTAGTGGCAGAAAATATCTTCCAATTCTGATATCCTTTATTCTGCTTGCTTCATTCTATTTTCAACACTCTCCACTGTACTTTTAATTTGTTCCACTGTATTCTTCATTTCTGATATATCAGCTTTCATTTAATTCATCTTCTGTGTGACAATTTCCTTAAATTCCTTCAACTCCTGCATTATGTGCTCCTCCTTGTTGATAAGAAGCTTTATAACAAATGTTTTGAAATCTGTATCCCCCATTTTCTCAATGTCTTCTTCAGTGAAATCTGAGCTTGGCAAAGGGTTTTGCTCCTTTCAGGGGAGTCTTCAGTAATATTCATTGTGCCTTTGTCTCTTCTTTTGCTCTTGGTCATTGTACTTCTGGTTAGCAGATCTCCTCCTTGGGGCAGGTTTCTAAGCTCTGTACCCACAGGTCTCCAGTTCGATTTTACTTACTGCAGTTGGTATACAGCTCTTTGCTTGCAGTCAGCTGTGCCACTCCCTCCCGAGTTCCAGGCCTGAGTTCTTACGTTAGACTTCCACCAAGGTCTCGGTAGCCCCAGCTCCTGGCTCACCACTCTCCACCTCCTGCGATACCGTGCTGAGGCTGCACCGTTTTCTGTACAACCTTTCTCCCACTTCCGGTTGGAGCAGTTCCCAGGATTAGGGAGATACCAAGTATCTTATATAACTAGATTGTTGGTGGTGCTGATCATGCTGAAACCTGTTGGCTATTAGGTCTGAGAGCCACCTGGACCTATTTTGACCCATACAATGCCAAAGTTGGTATTATTTTCCTGTGGGAGCAGTCCAATGTACTGAGCTCAGTGAGTTCTCACCAGCTCAACACATGCACAGTTCACCATTATCCCTGTAGTCTTCAAGTCTTTCCACATCTTACAAAATGGGTCATGATGTGCTACTACTACTGTTCTTGATCAGGTCTGAGGTCTACCCAGACCCATTTTGGATGGGAACTGTAGGATGCCACATTGGTGCAGCTCACTAAGCCAGAAGTGAGTCCACTCCCGGCTCAGGGCATAGGCAGTTCTGTTCCATAGCCTTTGCCTTCCTATACAAAATGACACCTTATTTGGCACTAGAGGAAAAAGCAAGCTATGAAATCCAACCTGTTCCCTCAATGGCCCATCTGGGATCTGCTACTCTGTCTATGCTCCTGGTCTAATCAAACAGACTAGTAGGACAGGCAGTGTTTGGGTTCACAGCCTGAGCTCCTGGTGAATGCCCCTTCCCACCTTGTTGCTGGTGGAGTTCTGGCTGCCGGTGCAATTCAGATCGCTGCTCTTCGAATAATGCTGGGGTATCAGTCACTGCAACACCACACCATTGTGTCTCTGCTTTCCTGTGCCAGTCTCCAGGTGCCCATGTGCTATCAATCTGTCCTCTCCTATTTCATGGAATGTGTAGTCGGCTTTATACTGGCTGATGTTTCTCCATCTGTTTAAATGTGCCCTTAGTTTATTCTGCCATCTTGTTTCCCTACCCAAAATATATATGTATATTTTTAAAGATTTATTTGTTTCTATTACAAATTCAGATATGCAGAGAAGAGGAGAAACAGAGCGGAAGTTCTTCCTTCTGATGATTCACTCCCCAAGGGACTGGTGCTGTGCCAATCCGAAGCCGGGATCCAGGAACCTCTTCCGGGTCTCCCACGCGGGTGCAGGGTCCCAAAGCTTTGGGCCGTCCTCGACTGCTTTCCCAGACCACATCAGGGAGCTGGATGGGAAGTGGAGCTACCGGGATTTGAACCGGCGCCCATATGTATCCCGGCGCGTTCAAGGAGAGGACTTTAGAAGAAAAAAGAAAAAAAGAAAAGAAAAGGAGACTCCTTTCTTTAAAGTTACACCAGTGTGTCTTCACCTAGCTTCACAGAAGAATGGCACTCTGCATACACGCCATAGATATAGTAGGTAGGGGCAGAAAGGTAAAGGAAGGTTCAATAGGGAGACTGATGATTTGTCAATCATTACATGACAGGCAGAGAGGCAACAGCTGTCAGTAGATGGCAGGTGGTTA